>NC_141138.1:131079875-131234193 GCF_053477565.2 Lygodium microphyllum
TCCTATTCACCTTAGCAGTTTGCCTAGTACAAGTGACCTCACGACCATTTGCTAATTCCACAAGTAAAGTAGGTGCATCTATTGTGGCTATCCCTAATATTTTTACACAGATTGGTGAAATGAAGGAATGTGTATTGCCACAGTTAATCAGGATTTTGAAGCTTTTACCTTGATATTCTAATGGAGTTTGTATCACTGAGAATTGGTGATTTGGACCCTTCTTGTGAAGAGTGCCGTGAATCGTTGCCCTCTCAATGTCAGTATCCATGGATGGATCTTCCTCATTGTCCAGCTCCTTATTGGAAACACTGGAGGTTCTCCCTTTGGCCATAACAGTGGTTCCTTGGCTATGAGCGGCTCTATTTTGACCTTGGAATTACCCTTGGCGATGTCCTCTGCCAAGCTTGGGACATTCCCTCCCTCCTGAAGTGTTCGGGCTCATTGCAATGGAAGCAACGTGGGTTGCGATCATTGCTTTGTGTTGGAACAAAGTTGTTGACAGCATTGGCCCTAGCTTTCTTTCTCTGGCCTTGATTCTGACCCTGTGCTCTCTTAGTCTGAGCCTTAAACATACCCTTATTTTGATCTTTGTAAGGCCAAATCCTGTTGCTCCTTGGTTTGGTTTGCACCTCATGTATTATTGGAGTATCTTGAATGAGTGCATCTTGTAGGTCCGTTGGGTGTATTGATTTCAATCGAGTGTTTATGGGTGGATTCAACCCAACACAGAATTTTGACACATGTTGTGTCATATCCATTGGGGGTGCATACTTTAGGAGTGAAACGAACTTTGAATTATATACTTCCATGGATAATCCTAGCTGCTTCAAGTCATAGAATTCATTCAACCTTTGTGTGGGGTAGGCAGGTGGTAGATACCTCCCTCGCAGAGCTTCCTTAAACTGATCCCAAGTGACTGTTCCCTCTGAGATCGCTTGATCTCTGCACCACTGTTTCCACCAAAGTCTCGCTTTGCCTATAAGCTTAAGTTTGGCGAGCATGGCTTGGTTAGCACATGCAGTTCCTGCTGCCTCAAAATAGTCCTCCATGGACTCAATCCAAATCTCGGCGTCGTCTTGAACAGTCCTTCCCTTGCCCCATCAAACTCAGGTGGCTTAATTTGTTTGAGAAGGAACTTCTTCTCTTGAACCATAGCTGGACTTAGTGCAGGAGTCAGATTTGGAACCTACACTTGGGGTTGTGTCTGAACAATAAGATTCTTTATGTTAACATCTTATCATATGCTCCCATATAACTTTAATATGACTAGCATAGCTTTTTTTTAAAGCTAAGTGATTTAATCACTTAACACCCCAGTTAACATTTATGATCAAGATAGAAAAGTATAAAAATTCTTATTTATTCATAAGGCATAACACCCTGAGTACATTTATTTTGGATAAGTAGGACAGGCTGATTGATACATCAGTTTGGGGAAAATAGGATTGTGCTACAATCGGCTAAAGGGACGGAATAATAATATGGAGTGGGATCATGGATTTTTAGGAAACAGTAAGTCATAGGAAGCTTGGGGTATCCCTTCCTTTGATACCCATTCTTCTCATAGCGCCCTAACTCTTTGATCCTGTCAGCAGAGATCATCCGGGTCACTTCTTCATAGACGTACTTTTTTTGCTTGACTTGCCAACCGCTAACGTGCAAAGTTGCGTTTACGCGAGCTTTGACAAAGATGAACAGCTTCACGATCTTTAAATCCTTCATCCACTTGATTCTCTTCAAGTTGGTCTGAAGATACGCGAGTCGGTGGGCTACTATGTAGTATATTCTTGAGTCTCTTGTCCATCTCCGTTCCGCATACAAGGGTGAAGGATTATAGATGCGGTCTAGAATATCCATCATGCAAAGCCTCTGGCGATAATTTGAAGAGTGCATTACAGTCATGAACATGACCTGGAACACCAAGAACTAGCTCCATGCTTCGTGACTCTGCAGCCCAACATTCATAAGTGAGTAAAGGAATGTTTTCAATAGAAAACACTGCTCTATTCTACTCACCTTCCCCCAGTTTATCCCCTTATTCCATTTATTTTCCTCCCTTAAGTTCCCTTGTAATCTTAGACCTCGTTGGTTCGCTCTGATACCACCTGTAACGTGTCTGCTCGTCCACTTGTGGGACACATCTTAGCAGCCCATCAGGAAGAGAGTCTAGAAAGCGCCGCTTGGCACTCGCAAGGAATGTCATAGGGCTTGCGATCTAGGTCCTCTCGAGTCTGCCCCGAGCAGAAGTGTCCGGCCGTTCCCACTTAGGACAGATCTAAAATCAAGGTTTCCTTCCTATCATCAAAGTCTCTAGGGAATAGCTAGCGTCGAGCTCCAAATGAACCACTTTGCATAGGAACAACAGAGTTGAAGCAGATTTATGTTGCACTTGGTTCATGGAGAATGGGAAACGAGAGGGATGCAAAGCTCAACCTCTTTGCCCATAAGGCATAGTCCCATTCCATTCCCCTAAAATGGCATAAATCGAGATTCTAACTCTACTGACACTAGGTCTTCATAGTCTCGTTATCACGTCCTTTGAGAAAAGTTCCCAGCTAACCGAGACCACCCTTCCATAGGATGGACCCAAGTCAGCTCCACCGCACTTTCCTCGGTTTGCTTAGTTATCTAATTACCTACCACATTATGTCTGACATGCAAAAGCAGCTTCCTTAATTAACCAGTTTAAACACAGTTTCCTTCACGTAACTTAGACACTGACACAAAGACAATGTCAAGCAAGTTCCTTTTTATTTTGGCACATACTAGAGGATGTGCAGGTTCAGAGGGGGTGGATGCCATGATGTTATGAGGACACAGTGTGAAAAAGTATGGAATGCATCATCATCCGGCTTCTCTATTGATCTAGAGAGTCAATGTGATCTGAGCCATTAGTACTAGTGTGAGTTGCATGGATTATCCAAAAATACTAGATTTTTGGATAATTTTAGTCTATTTTTTATATTACTTATTGTAAAAATCTGAAAAAGTTAGAAAAAACTTCTAGATTAGGATGGCATGCAAAAAGTTAGTTTCTTTTTCATCCAATTAGGAGATTTTTCATAAAAAAGATAGATTGATAGGCTGAAAACTGTAGATTGAACTGAAAGAAGAAGGAGTGATCTGGGAGATCCGTGATCAAGTGTCCTGGGGTTTTACCCCCCTTTCGGAGCCAAGCCATCAGATTTGGGTTCCAGGCAGTAGAGAAAGAGTTGATTTTTCTGATCCACGTTTTTGGTCTACAAAGGAGCTCCAGGAGAACTAATGCCTGGAGATTGCTTTTGAGTAGTGCAAAGATTCCAGGTTCTTTCAATACATATTGATTCAATTCATTGTGATTTGTTTTTGTCATGTTTACCACTTGGGTATTCTCTATCTTCTCTTCCATCTCCTATCTCTACTTCCTTCTACTTCTGATCCCCGGTGGATTTGACCTTTCGACAAAAACCCCTCCAACAGCGGGTTGTGGGATTGCCATCTACACGTGACATTTTCTGCTTGGGACCATTCTCAATCTTCCTCTCCTTTAGATGCGATTCACACAAGAATTTAACGCCTTTTACTCGATTAGCGAGGCCAATTGGGGAGAGAATTAAGCTTGTGGGTGGAGGATAATCTCACAGGAAAAAAGGGGAGAAGATTAGCACATGTGGTCACCCTCTAAGCTCTCTCTCTCTCTCTCTCTCTCTCTCTCTCTCTCTCTCTCTCTCTCTCTCTCTCTCTCTCTCTCTCTCTCTCTCTCAACGTGTTGATTTTTGGCCTCCTTTCTCCTTACAATAGGGGGGGGGGGTGGGTTTTATAGAGGCATAGTGGTGGTATTGCATGGTGGTGGGGAGTTCTATGCCTCCCCGGTGTGTCGCGGACTAGGCATGCTAGCCAAGGGGGAGATAGTAGGCCACATGGCCTCCCCCCTCGCCATCGTCATCATCATCTTCTTCCCCTTCATGGATGTCATCTTCAATTCTTCTTCTTCGTCATTAATGTCGCCTTCTTCCTCCGTTGTCATCATCTGCGTCATCTCCTTCTTCATGTCGTCATCATCATCATCATCGATAATGTCTCCTTCTTCCTCCACATCGCCTCCTCGTCCATGTCGTCTTCTCCCTCCTTCCCCCGCCACCTGTTCGAAGGATAAAAAAATTTCAATTAATTTTATTAGTTGGGGGGTTTCCTTTACGAAGTGCAGGGATATTACATCCAGAGTATAGAAGTCATTTGATACATCCGTATTGGTACAATCAGAAATGCATGAGTTCAATGAGCTAGTTGCCTTAATTGTTCATGAAGAGGTTAAACTTGGTTTAGCTCCAAATGTAGAGATGTAGTTTTTAACTCGAATCAAAGAGATTGGGGCAAAAATAGCAGAGGGCTCTCCCGTGGATGAGAAACTCAATAGAATGCATTTCAGAATGTTAATAATCAACAAGGATAGAATACTTAAGGTGTGGTGGATACTCCCAAGCAAGGGGGAGATCCAACTCTAGAGGTGGAGGATCATGGGAGCTACAAACTACACATGAAAATGCAAAAAACGATATTGTGGAAAATATGGCAACATTGCCAAGCGATTTGGAAGAAGCAAGCCAATCAAAAAGGCAAGTAGCAAGGCCATTATGCTTCGTCTAGCCATATTAAAAATACTTCTACTAACAAGTTGTTTGTTATGATGTATGGTACATTGACTAGAACAAATGATGTATGGTACATTGACTCTAGGCATCCAATCATATGACACCACATGGGGAATGGTTTACTGACATGGTTCTGGATAAGCATGGGTATGTTTGTATAGGAGATGACACTCAACATAGTATTAAGCATAAGGTTGTAGTACCCTTGCTAATTCATGATGCCTAGAACAAAAGGAGAGTGCTAAGGGTTGAGAGAAAGAAGAGTAAAAGAGAGACAAAATAGGAGATAGAAAGAGTGGTGAGGAGAGAGAAAGACTAGAAATATAGAAAAGAAGAGAGAGAAGCCATAAAAGTTGAGTACAAGTAGGTGAGATGAGAGACAATAATTGTAATATGATAAAAGATGCCAAAAATTACGTCTCACACCTTTTTATACCTATGTCAATGTGACAAGGTATTATTTATAACTCTCTTTCACTAGCACGTGTATTTTCAGCTTCTTACAATCCATCCCTCCTCAAAGGTTTTTGCCCACAAAAACAAAGTTGCAATGAGAAAGAAGGATGGATGAAATAGAGTACTACTCTGATTTCAACTATACAAAAGATGTGACAGAAATCAAATAGTAAAGTGTTATTTGTTGAAATGAAAACATAAAGGAAAACCTCTACCATACATAATATAGATGTCTTCAAAGGAAATTGGAGCCTTCAAATCTTCAAAAAATAGTATTTGTAAAGAGTAGATAGCTTATTGTAAAAAATAGTGCATGTTGAAGAAAATGGCCATAACATCTGATAGAAGTATCCAAATAGGGCGTGCCACATGTCAAAACATAGCTACTAAACAATACTTTGATTCTATATAGGTGGCTTTATTCTAAAATCTATTCTAAAATAGGTTGCTATATATACCCTATTTAGAGTGCAATTGGCTCCCGTATGACTGTGTAAAGAAGCTAATTCCCATAGGTAACCATTAAATTAAAAACACAAAGAAATAGACTAAATGTCAAGAAACCATAGCCAAGGTGGCTAGGCATGAAATGATATTACCATAAATGGCTGAGAATCAAATGATGAGAGGCTGCAACATGGTATGCACCCCAAGCTATGGTGGCCAAGAGTATTCACCCTCTTGGATGGTGGGAGGTTGAGACCTCAAATATGTATTGTTTTAGAATGGCAAAAATATCATTCACATGTTATATCTCCACCTTTTATACTTAACCCTAGCGTACCCTAGACTAAGGCATTTAAGCTTTATTACAAGCCATCCTGGCCTAAAAGAGCTTTGTCCTCAAAGCTGGAATTGGGACAATTTACAAGGAAAGATTACAAGGATAGCTTTGTAAGTAATGGATCCATGATATTGAAATGAAACTCCAAGTTGAAGAAGATCTCATATGAGAATGAAGTACAAGTATAATATCTGAGTATATTGCTGGAAACTATCCAAAATAGGCTACTGTATAAGAATGGCCATAACTTGAAGAAGAAATGTCCAATCACCATGTATGGGCTATAGAAATGCAGAGGACAATCCCTAGTATCCAGCCATGCCATAAAAATCCAATTTTGATGACAGTAGAGTAATTATTTTTATGACAGAATTTTTATACAACAAGTTGTCTTGTTCAGATTTTACTCTGTTTCTTGCAAAAGTCATGGAAAAGAATCAAGGTATAATGATGGTTTCCAACTAGACTCCTCCATGGGCAAAGCTTGCCATTTAATAAGGTATTCCAATAGTGAAAGGTTCCTTAAAATATTTTCTCTTTTGCCAATAATCTTTTCGAGCTCATAAATTATAAGACCATCTTCATCTATGGGAGGTAACTCCTCTATACCTTTATGGCCGACCCACATATTTCTTAAGTTGGGAAACATGGAAGGTAGAATGAATCCTTATTGAAGAAGGAAAATCAAGCTTGTATGCAAGCTCGCCAACGTGTTTTGAGGATTTGACAAGGCCTGTAGTAATGATAGCCAACTTATTATGACCACCTTTGAGAGAAGCAAACCTAGATTTAGGCACTTTTAGAAATACCCAATCTTCTTCTTCAAACTCCAAAGGCCTTCTTTTTTCATCAACATAAGCCTTCATCTTGTGCCTTTCTAATGTTTTCTTTGCATTGATGTAAAAGAGCTTCCATTCTCTCAACTTCAACCTTGGCTTGTGGATTCACATCTTCATGAAAGAAAGATGAAGGTATTTCCACTTTATATCCATAAGGCGCTTCAAATGGCAACATGCCAATGCTCATATGATGAGCGTTATTATAACATTTAGCAAGATGTAGCCAATGACCCCACAAAGCTTGAGCATCATGGAAAAAATGTCAATGATAGACTTCTAACCATTTATTGACACGCTTCGTTTGGCCATCCGTTTAGGGATGATATGCCATGCTAGTAGTCAAAATTGTTCCCATAGAAGTGAACAAACTCCTTTAAAAATTTCCCATGAACTTAGTATCACGATCAGATATGATCTTCAATGGCATACCATGAAGGTTAAAAATACATTCCATAAATTATTCAACCACTTGCTTTGTTGTACATTGAGCTTTGATAGGGATGAAATGAGCTGATTTAGTCAACCGGTCTACTACCACATAAATGCTATTCCACCCATGCTTTGTTGTAGGTAATCCCACAATAAAATCCATCGTAATATCAGTCCACTTGCCTTGAGGAATAGGGAGTGGCTGAAGTAAGCCACTAGGTAGAAGAGAGGAGTCCTTATTTTGTTGACATGGAAGATATTGCATAACATAATCCTTGGCATCCCTCCAAATGCCCTTCCAATAGAAACTCTTATGGATATTGTCAAATGTTTTGAATAACCCATGGTGTCCCATTAAAGGTGAAGAGTTCATCTCATGCAAGATACAGTCTTTAAAAGAAGAGTGTGGTGTCAAGTAGACTCTACCATGATACCATAAAAGACCGTTGTGCCATTTGAATTGGGATACTCTTCTATTTTGCCTTGCTGAAATTCCTTCATCATCTTTGATGATTGCTCATCAAGAAAATAATCTTCTTGGATATCATGTATCCAATCCTTATGCACAATTGAAATTGTAGAGCTGGAATATGCCCACATTCTTGATAAGGCATCCACCACCATTTTATATTTTCCAGCCATATAAGATATCTCAAAGTCATATCCTTGAAGAGTAGTTAACCATATTTATTGCTTAAGAGACAAATTTGGTTGTGAAATGAAGTATTTCAACACATGATTATTGTTTTTGACCTTGAAATGGTTGTCATAGATATAATGTCGAGAATCACGTGGTGGAGGGACTTGCTTGAGCCGCTGCCCCAAACACACACTGTATACACAAGAGGAAGCTCACTCAAGAAAACAAGAAGAGAGATGGGGGCCAAAAATTTTTATTGCTGATTTTTTCTTCTTTTTCCACATACTATACAATGTACACAAAGTATAGATAAGATACAACATAAAGGAAAGTGGCCTACTAAGTCAAACAGTGTATAAGAGACTACACTAATCGACTGGCACTATATCTTTGCCAGCTGTAGGTAGGTGTAACAAACTAGATATAATAAGTGATACCTTAGTGGCCATATGAGTATCATAATGACCACCAACTTGCCCACATGTGTTGAGCTTGCCATCTCAACACTCCCCCTCTATTGGAAGAGAGGGAGAGAGACAGAGTGGAGTGAAAGATGAGCCTCAGCTCATTGTTGTTCTTCTTCCATTATTCTTCCATCATACTAACTGAAAGAGACTTACACACATAGGTATGACTAACCAAGACTAAGTCACTGACTACATTGACTTATTAAATGTCACACACGTGTACAGTTGTATCTAGCTAATGTCAATCACACACATAAAGATAGACTGACTGAAGAGTAATTGGAGCTTGATATTCTAACACTCCCCCTCAAGCTCAAACCATATGATAAACTCCAAGTAGCTATCTAAAGTATATGGGAGCTTGATATTCTAACACTTCCCCTCAAGCTCAAACCATATGATAAACTCCAAGTAGCTATATGAAGTATATGATCTTTTCTTTACCAAGTGACTTGGTAAATATATCTGCTACCTGGTCTTCAGTCTTCACATGAATCAAGTCAATTTGCCCTGTAAGAACCATTTCTTTGATGAAATGGTAGTGAATCTCAATATGTTTGGACCTACCATGGTATACAGGATTGCTAGCCAACATAACACTGCAGAGGTTATCACAATGCAATCTCACTCTGCTTTCTAGCTATATTCCTAAGTCTTTCACCAGTTTCATCAACCAAACTGCTTCACAAGCCGCTAAGGCAGCTCCTCTATACTCAGCTTCTGTACTAGACAATGCAATAGTATGTTGTTTCTTACTCTGCCAACTAATCATATTGTTGCCCAATCCAAATGCATAACCACTGGTTGACCTCCTGTCATAGGCACAACCAGCCCAAACAGCATCAGTAAACCCTTTCAAGTCAAGAGATTTTCCATATGCATAAAACAACCCATAATCTATAGTACCCTTTATGTATCTCATGATCCTTCTGAATGCATCTTAATGTGGTTTGCGAGGCTTCTGCATGAACTAACTAATCAGCCCCATTGCATAACATAAGTCAAGATGGGTAATAGTCAAGTATATCAAGCTACCCACCATATATCAATACATGGTTACATTCTCTATGTCATTCCCAACATCAATTTGTAGCTTGACATTCTGATCAAGAGGTGTCTCCATAGGCTTGCATTCAACCATACCATACTTTTGTAACATGTCATGAGCATACTGCTTCTGTAGCAGCCATATACCTTGAGGCGTAGAGACTACCTCAATCCCAAGAAAATAATTTAGTTCACCAAGGTCTTTGACTCTAAATTTAGCGTGTAAACATGATTTAATTTTAGCAATGCTCTCTTCATAATCTCCAATGATGATAAGATCATCGACATAAACCACTAGAGACACATATCCATGATCTATCTTCTTCGTGAACAGACTGTGATCCGCATCACTCAATCTAAATCCATGTTGTTGTAAATAACTGTTGATCGGAGCATTCCATGCTCTAGGTGTCTGTTTCAGTCCATATAAAGCCTTTTTCAGCTTACATACATGTGTAGGAAAGTCCGGGTGAACATAGCCTTCAGGATGCTCCATATATACGTCCTCAACCAAATCACCATTCAAGAAAGCATTCTTGACATCCATTTGCCATAATTTCCAGTCTTTGTATGCTATCAAAGCAATGATAGTTCTGATTGTTGCCATTTTAGCCACCGGACTGAAAGTCTCCTCATAGTCAAGGCCATACTGCTACGCATACCCTTTTGCAACTAGCTTGGCCTTATAGCATTCTAACGACCGTTTGAATTGCACTTAACCTTGTACACCCATTTGCAGTCAATGGGGACTTTGCCTTCAGGCAACTCAACCAATTCCCATGTCTCATTTTCAGTTAGGGGCTGCATACTCCTCATCCATGGCATCACAACAATTATCATCTGTAACTGCATCATCAAACTTTGTATGTTCTTTGTAACCTGTCACACTAGCCATATATGCATAATGGCAGGCTGAATAACCAGTATATGTAAACCTATCAGCTGGTTTTCTGACTCTCTCAGATCTTTGTAATTGTGGCTCGCTCTAAGCTTGCCTCTCGTGAGGCGGTACATAACGACTCTGCCTTGCTCCAGGTGTCATAATCGACGGAATGCCCAACTCACTATCCAAACTATCACTATTGGATGACTCATAACCTGCTGTAAGTGTACCCATCACATCCTCAAGCATCTTTTCTTTTCCCTTATCCAATCTCCCCCTCATTGACATATCTGTGTCAGTGGACGTAGGAGTATGACTCCGCAAGCATCCTGACCAAGGACTTACTATAGGTAACCCATCACCTGTAGGTGTATTTTTAGCATTACTAGTGCTGATTGATCCATCAGTAGCCACTACAACCGGATTACCATACCACGATGCCATCTCATAAAAGACAATATCTCTGCTAATCAATGTCTCGTGTGTAGATGGTACATAACACTTGTAAGATTTTCGGTCTTGTCCATAACCAAGGAACACACTCTTGACAGCTTTAGGATCCAATTTCTTTCTCTTTTCATCAAGAACATGCACATATGCAATGCTGCCAAATACCTTCAAGTGTGAAATGTCAAACTTATGACCATACAACTTCTCATATGGAGTTACATCATGAATCCCTGATGTAGGGGTTCTATTCAACACATAAATAATAGTCACTACTACTTCAGCGCAATAACCATTTATCAAAGTCTTCTCATTCAGAATAGCTCTTGCCGATTCCATCAGTACCTTATTTTTCCTTCTTGCTACACCATTCTGTTGCGGTGTATAGTTGCAAGTTAACTATCTTCTGATCCCATGTTTAGCAAGGTACTTGTCAAAGTAATTAGAGACATATTCTCCACCTCCATTTGATCTAAGATATGAAATTTTACAACTCAACTCATTTTTAGCATGCTTCTTGAAGTCCTTGAATGCATCAAACACATCATCATTATGTTTCAGTATGTAAAGCCAAGTATACTGCTGAAATCATCAATGAATGATACATAGTGACAAGCACTACCAAACGAAGCATTATGAGATGGACCCCATACATCTGAATGTACCAACTGCAAGGGTCGTAAGCTATTCCGTACATGTCTCATAAATGGAAACCGTGCTTTCTTTCCAAATTGACATGCATCACATACATGTCCAAAGTCATGATAATTGAACTTAGGCAGTCCAAGCACAATCTCCTTCTACTACATAGATTTCAGCTTTTGTACATTCACATGGCCAATTTGCTTATGCCATATCTCAACATCCCATGTAGCACCATCATCATGTGCAAACATGGATGCTTTCAATTCTGGAACTGACACATCGAGTATATATTCTGCTATCTCTTTGGCCTCTAGCAATCAATTTGCAGCCATTACCATATTCTTCAACAAAGCATCCATCTCTATTAAATCTCACCTGTAGATTCTATTCTGCCATCTATCCAACTAACAAAAGATTCTTGGTTATTGTAGGTACATGTAGTACATCATGCAGGCTCTTTTTCTTGCCATCAGGCATCAACAATAAAATAATTCATGTGTGTTGAATGTCATGTTGGGTGTCATCCCCATTACACACATAACCATGTGAACCTACAACCATCACATCAAACCATTCTCCACGGGGTGTCATATGATTTGAAGCCCCTAAATCAATGTACCATCTCTCATCTCTATTCTACGTAGATGCATTCTTAGATACATGCTGCATGGCAAATAATCTGTCAGCCTACTCATCATAAGCACTGCTGAAAGATGCATAGTGCCCATGTTGTTTGCCCTCTGCCTTCATATCTCCCTGCTTCTTGTAACAATCCTTTGCAATGTGTCCATATCTGTCGCAATAATGACAGTCCTTATCTCTATTTGACTGATCATTTGAGTGCCATGAACTAGATCTACCACCTCTACCATGGGGTGATCTCTCCTTGCCTCTAAAGCTTCCAGATCCATGCTGGCCTTGTGTATTTGCACCATGCTAGACATTTTGATGATGCTGTCTTTCAAGTGTCTCCTCGACCTTGAAAAAAGTCACAGTCTTTGCCGCCTCTACCACACTGGTAGAGTAAAGAACAGTGTCTCTGCTTTGAGACATACTAGAACCTGTATTCAGCCCAAGCTTTACTTCCTCATGCAGCAGCAAAGCAATTAGCTCATCCCAATCAAGGGATTTAGCTCTCATAGAAATAGACATATCAAATGTTTTATACTCTTTGCCAAGTCCATTCAATGTCATTGCAATCATATCATCCTCAAACATCATCCTCAGACACTAAAGATCCAATGGTGGCAAGTTGATCTGCTATGTTATTGATCTTTGTAGTGTAGACCTAAATGCTTTTGCCATTCCTAGACATGTTATTGAACTATTGCTTTAGCTGAATCTTTCTTGCATGTGTTACATTTCCATAATTCTTCATGAGTACGTCTCATGCATCCTTTGGAGAACTGCATCCAGTAATCTGTATAACCATAGCATCTGATATACGTAAGGAAAACCAATGTAACACCTTGCATGCTCTCTCAGTCCATAGCTTATGAGCCCTTTTTTGATAATTTGTTGGATTCCTTTCATGTATTTCAAGTTCAGCCTCATCACTTGTACATAAGTCCCAATAACCTCTACCAACCAAAAAATTCTTCATATGGAACTTCCATAAAGCAAAATTTTTGTTGTCCAGCTTTTCTCCCACAATTTGAGTGATATTGTTAGAGCCTTGAGCATTTACAATAGTTGCAACTTAGGTATTCAGTGTGATTTATACAACCTATAAGTATCTAACTCCTTTTCCTACAGTTCAGGACCAATTTCTTGCTATTCACGATAGTTTCTTGCAATTCTAGATAGTTTTCTTGACAACCTACTTGCTATAAACTGTATTCCAACAATGAAAAAACATAGTCAACTGAGCATAAACCAAGTTCAAATTAGTTCAAAACATTCTATGGGAGTGGCAAAACATCCCAGTAGCAAACTATGTCCATACAAGTATCAATGTTTGTACTATATGCAAGTAGTAGTACCAAATACAACCAGCCCACTACTATAACTAGTAGTATTTTCTCTATTAAAACAAGAGCATTCAGACCTTAAAACATCCCCAAAATATCTTATTCAGTTGCCACTCTATGCAAGAGTTGATACATGTCCAACCGGTCAAAATATATTGCATGTATGTCAAGTGAAGATGATAGGTATCCTTCCTGCATACAATAACCAATCAATACCTTGGTATAACTAGCAACAAATCAGTCCAAAATTTGGACTTTCAGCACTCACAATATCCCAAAAAGCATCTACCACTCAAGTGGTATGATCCAAGCATTTGTTAGTAGCAAATAATCATCACAGATACTTCAACCCTGTAGTTAGGTATATTGTTTCCAAATTCAGGATTTAACACTCCAATATCATGCTCAAATGCATGATAATAAGAGCATATACGTTGTTAGGATGAAAGCCACCAATGCCCTGGAATCACTTGCTGTTTACTGCAGCCAGTCTGCACAGGTCTGTGCTAAATATATCAAAATCTATGAGGAATTTGAGAAAATTTTCTTTTGAAAAGTTGTAGATCACGTCGAAACAGTTAGGAATTGGGGGCCGAAATGCAAAAAAATGGGTTGGAGGCATAGTCTCCTTTGATGATATTTTCATCATATCTGATGTCTTGATGTCAAATGGCCACTGCCAAGCCTTCAGGCTTTAGGCATTCAATCTCTGATACCATGTTGGAAGAGAGGGAGAGAGACAGTGTTGAGTGGAAGATGATCCTCAGCTCATTGTTGTTCTTCTTCCATTGTTCTTCCATCATACTAACTGAAAGAGACTTACACACATAGGTATGACTAACCAAGACTAACTGTGGTTAAGTCACTAACTACATGGACTTATTGAATGTCACACACGTGTACAGCTGTATCCAGCTAATGTCAATCACATACATAAAGATAGACTGACTAAAGAGTAATGGGAGCTTGATATTCTAACACCCTCAAGCTCAACTCTATCTCTACAACTCCAAGTAAGCTTCCGAACTTTCGAAGCTTCTCTATATCCAATGCCTTTGTGAAAATGTCAGCTATCTGATCCTGTGTGTTGACATATACCAAGTCAATCTCTCCTGCAAGTGCCTTCTCTCTCACAAAGTGATAGTGTACCTCAATGTATTTTTTCCTAACATGGAACATTGGATTCCTAGCTAGTTGTATGTTGCTCATGTTGTCACAATGAATGACAACTAGACCATCTCCTGGCACATCCAAATCACCTAATAACTTTTGTAGCCATGCCACCTCACATGCTGCTATAGGAGCACCTCTATACTCAGCCTCTGTACTCGATAAAGCAACTGTTGGTTGCTTTTTACTGCTCCATGTAACTGTTGCACTACCAAGGGAAAACATAAATCCACTAGTAGATCTTTTGTCTGACATGCTACTAGCCCAATTTGCATATGTGTATCCAAAGACCTGTACATCCTTACCTACCTCATAAAAGAGTCCATAATGTAAAGTGGACTTCACATACCTCAATGTACATCCAACTACATCCAAATGAGGCTTTCTAGGCATCTGCATAAATAGACTGACAAAGCCAACAACATAGCTCAAGTCTGGCCTTGTGATAGTCATGTAAATCAAACTCCCTACTATCCTCCTAAACATAGTAGGGTCTTCTATCTCATCCCCAACATCAGTAGTCAACTTCACATTTTGCTCCAATGGTACTGAAAGAGGCTTACATGCTGTCATACCATACTTGGATAACATATCCAAGCCATACTGCCTTTATGATAGCCATACACCATCATCACATCTGATCGCCTTAATACTAAGAAAGTATCTCAGCTCACCCAAATCCTTCATCTCAAACTTCTTCTTCAAGAAGTCCTTAACTTCAACAATCCCATTGTCACTGTCACCTGTAATAATCAAGTCATCCACATAAATGACTATGATGACCAAACCTGCATCTCCCCTTCTCACATAAAGTGAGTGATTAGCATCAAAAATACAAAATCCATTATTGACAAGCTACTCTCTGATCTTATCAGACCATGCTCTAGGCGCTTGCTTCAACCCATAGAGAATCTTCTTTAACCTACACACATATGTGGGATGCTCTAAATCCTCATAACCTGTTGGCTGCTCCATATACAATTGTTCTTGCAATTCACCATGCAATAAGGAATTCTTAACATCCATTTTCCGCAAACTCCAACCTTTGGCTATTACCAAGGCAATCACTCATTTAATAGTTTCCATTGAGAGCTAGATTTTAGGACCCGATTTGGGCCCGTTCCACTACAAGGGAATGGGGCAATAGTGACGTCTATTTGCGATGCAAAAAAGTGGTGTCGTTAAAAGCATTGCTATTAGCATCGCTAATAGAATTAGTGATGCAAATAGTGACACTAATAGCGACGCCGGTTTGAGGAAAAAGTTTTGAAAACTCGAGCGTAACATTTGCCAAGAAAACATTTGTGAGAAAGAATAAAAGAGAGAGCAAGAGAGCTTAAAGCTTTGAGAGGGAGAGAGAGAGAGAGGAACAGGGAGGGAGAGAGAGAGAGAGAGGGAGAGGGAGCTCATCACAATCGTCACCGCCACCACCGCTATACACGAAGAAGAAAGAGAAGTGTGCAAGGGAGAAGGGAGGGAAGGTGCAAAGAGAAGGTACAAAGGGTTTCATCTTCAGGTCTTTGAGGTAGGTACATTGCCTCTTCTTGCTTTATTTTTGTGTTCTCTTGTTTTCTTTTTCTTTTTTTCTTTGCAAAGAGATACATGGAAAGAGAGGGAGGGAGGGAGGAAGGGAGGGAGGGAGAAGAATGAAGGGAGAGGAAGAGAGAAAAAGGGAGAGATAGGAAACAAAGAGAAAGAGGAAGAGAGAAATGAGAGATTAAGGGAGGGAGAGAGGAGGACGAGTGAGAGAAACAATGAGAGAGAGAGGGGGGAGAAACAAAGAGAGAGGAAACAAAGAAAGGAAAATAGAGAGAGAAAGAGAGGGGGAGAGAAATAGAGAGAGGGAGAGGGAAGGAAGAGAGGAGGAGGAGGTAGAAAAGAAGGGTGAGGTAAAGAGAGGAAGGAGAGTGAAAAGAAGAGAGAGAGAGGGAGAAAGAGAGAAAAAATAGAGAGCAAGAGAGAGGGAGAGAGAAATAGGAAAACAATGAGAGAATGATAGAGAAGGTTAAGAAAGAAAAGTAAAGGGAGAGGGGGGTGAGAGAGATAAAGAGAGGTGGGGTGACATTTCTTTCAATATCTTTGTTTCTTAAGCTTTTTATTTTCTATCTTTGATTGTCTTTGCAATGAGATGAGTTGAGTGAGAGTGGGGAGGTAAGGAGAGAGAGAAATAGAGAGAAGAAGGGAGGGGAAGGAAGAGAGAGATGGAGAGAAATAAAAAACGGGAGAGAGAGCGGCTTCATAAAAAAGTGTCAAAACCCAAGCATGGCATTTTACAGGTTTGTAAACAAGCAAGAGAGAGAGAGAGAGGCCGCCGCCACTGCCGCCCTCCATGAAGAGGGAGGAGACAAAGGAGAAGAAAGGAACTCCCGAAGGAGAAAAAAATGAGAGAAGTACGAAGGGATTCTTCTTCAAGCTTTGAGGTAAGTGCATTATCTCTTCTCTCTTTGTTTTTCTCTTTTCTTTACTTCTCTCTTTCCTTTTGTTGATGAAGAGTGTATAGAGAGAAGTGAGAGAGATCAATGTAAGTAAGGGAGATTGAGAGAGAGAGAGAGAGAGGTCACTGCCACCGCCAATCCACCACAAAAAGAAAGGAGAGAATTGCAAAGAAGGAGGAAACCCGTGAAGGAGAAGAAGAAGAAGGAGAGAAGCATGAAAGGATTCTTCTTCAAGCTTTGAGGTAAGTGCATTATCTCTTCTCTCTTTGTTTTTCTCTTTTCTTTGCTTCTCTCTTTCTTTTTATTGATGAAGAGTGTATACAGAGAAGAAGTAAGACAGATCAACGTGCGTAAGGGAGATTGAGATTGAGATTGAGAGAGAGAGAGAGAGAGAGAGAGAGAGAGAGAGAGAGAGAGAGAGAGAAAGAGAGAGAGAGAGAGAGAGAGAGGTCGTTGCCACCGCCAATCCACCACAAAAAGAGAGGGGACAACTGCAAAGAAGAATGAGGGAACCCGTGAAGGAGAAGAAGAAGAAGGAGAGAAGCACGAAAGGATTTTTCTTCAAGTTTTGAGGTAAATGCATTATCTCTTCTCTCTTTTTTTTCTCTTTTCTTTACTTCTCTCTTTCTTTTTGTTGATGAAGAGATGTATAGAGAGAAGAAGGGAGACATATCAACACGAGAGAGAGAGAGAGAGAGAGAGAGAGAGAGAGAGAGAGAGAGAGAGAGGCTGCCACTACCACTACCATTGCCACTGCATCCACTAAAAGAGGGGACAACTACAAAGGAGAAGGAGGGAACCCCCAACCTCTGTCTCTTCTCCATCTTGCCCTCCTTGAGCTTGCATGGCAGGCACCAAGCAAGCATGTCCCTGTTTCTCGAGCATGGGAAGGCCTCATGCGAAAGCCCGCCACTTGGAGCACAAGGTGGAGCCTCCTCTAGTGCAGCAACAAGTGCTCCCCAAAGAGCACAATGACCACTAGAGAAGAAGAGGAGATGGAAACCGGGCACTATCGCCCTTCGGGAGATAAGGAGAATGCAGTGCGGATACGAGCTTCTCATCCCGAAAAGAAATTTTCATAAGGACATTGTTCGGGAAGTCATGCAAGACTTGGAGTTGAAAGAGATGGAAAGTTTTTGGGCATGAGTGCGGGACGGCCCACCAGTAGGAAGATAGACTGTTGCAGCTATGATGACAGAAAGAAGAGCCTACATGATGTACTACATGTACCTTCTATTACCAAGAATCTATTATCGATTGGATAGATGGCAGAACAAAATTTGCAAGAATCTACTGTCAGTTGGATAGATGATTTCAACTGATACACATGGCTGTACATTCAGAAGTACAAGGATGAGGTACTCGATGTCTTTAAGAAAATGGGTTTATAAAGAGAAATGAAAGTCAGATGGTTCATTGGAAAGGTATAAAGCCCGGCTAGTTGCAAAGAGATATGCACAGCAATACAGCCTAGATTATGAGGAGACTTTCAACTTGGTTTGCCAAGATGGAAATGGTGAGAATAGTCATTGCATTAGAGGCTTCTAAGGGCTGAAAATTATGAAAAATGGATGTCAAAAATGCATTCTTGAATGGTGACTTGCTTGAAGAGGTATATATGGAGTAGCGTGAGAGTTATGGACACAACCTGAGGTGTATATGGATGCTAGCTAGCAACCCCGTCTATCATGCTAGATCCAAACACATAGAGATTCATTACAATTTCATCAGATAAATGGTACTTGCAGGACAGATTGATCTACTTCATGTGAAGATAGAAGACCAGGTAGCCAATATCTTTACCAAAACACTTGGTAAAGAGAAATTCGTTCGTTTCAAGGATCTACTTGGAGTACAACAACTAGTCTGAGCTTAAGAAATGGAGTTTGAGAAGGGGGAGGATGAGCTTGATTCTTTTGATCTTAAAACACCTCCATCCATTGAGATTGAGGGTGAAGACAAGAAAGAAGAGATAAAAGATGACTTAGATGTAGGTAAAACAAGAAGGAAGAAGTAGAGCTTAGAGACACTACCACTCCCTATATAAGTGTTTCTGGCTCCAACACCATGGTATAACTTACCACTCCCTATATAAGTGTTTTTGGCTCCAACACCATGGTATAACTCTTACAGATGTCCACATACTCCCCCAAAAAGACTTGAACAAGTTTGGAATAAGCTGGAGTGAGCAGAAGATCAATGTGACTTATTCATACCTCAAGGTCCTGACTATAATGAAAGCTTGAAGTGAAGCTCTTTTTCTTGGGCCTAACAAGTGATAAAAAAGCTCATTGAGTAATACTTTTTTGAATTGATTATATCTAGCTTTTGCAATCACAAGCTCTTTTTCTTCTCGGGCCTAAGCAAGTGATGAAAAAGCTCCTTGCAAAATACCTTTTCGAATTGATTATATCTAGCTTTTGCAATCAAAGGATCCAATTTTTTTTTGAAAATTTGATACACAATTTTTAGACATTAGGTGTAGGTGACGTTGGCAACTGAACTATGCAAGAATATTTAGTGCATATAGCTATAAGGGTGGCAGGGCTACATGCCCTGCCACCTAATTTTTTTCCCCTCCATAATTGTCACTATTTGCGTCGGAAATTTACTCTACAACCGTCGCTATAAGTGTCGCTGTTTGCACCACTACTTGCGTCGCTAACCCAATTAGCGATGCTAATAGCGACGTAAATAGAGACCTTAATAACGACGCTTATAGCGATGCTAATAGCGATGAATCGATCGTGTCGCTAATAGCGACGCGAATAGTGATGATAGGAGTAATTTTTTCCATGAATAATTCCGTCGCTTTAAATGTCGCTATTGGGTCTATATATTGTAGTGTTCTTGAAGTGCTAGAGCTCGTTTTTGGAGCTCAAAAGTGCTCCAGAGGCGTTAAAGAGCCAATTTTCATGAAAAATCAAATGGTGGCTGATGGCGGAGCTGGAGTTTTCCTAGATGTATTTTGATGTCAAGAATCCAACACAAATCTTGATTCGTCAATCAAAGGTCGTTTAACCCCCCATTTAATCCCCGCAAGGTTTGGCGCTGTAAAGCAACTACTAGATTCAAAAGTCATAAAGTGTGCGATGGGACCTAAGTTTATAGATTTCGTCATCATGAAGTCAGTCGTCCAGTCTGATCGCAAATCGGAGTCCGTTTGCACCCCCAAACAAGTCGAAAAAAACCCTTTCATGGCAGTGTGAAAGTGATTTTTTTGAAGTGGATATTTTACAAATGAAATAAAATGAAACTCTAAATGAAGAAAACATGAAAAAACATGTCGAGATGCAAGGAGGGGGTGTTTTTTGATCAATGCCCCATTTTTTGGGGATTTTTGTGCCTCTTGGATGCTCATCCATGTATAGAGAGAGAAAGAGATCCCTGATCTATGCAGAGAGAGCAAGATTTTGATGGGAATCATGTGTAATATGATGAAGGAAATGAAATTCATATTTTTAGTCTTTCTCTCTCCTCCTTCATCTCTCCTCTTGTGGGCTGTTTATATGCATCAATGAAAGAGGGGGATGGAGGGTTGATGATGATTTTGAAGCAAATGATGTTGATGGAGTGGTAGAGGATATAGATCACAACTAGAAAGTGTGTCATTGGCAAGAGGGAAGCATCAGCGGCTTCTCAATCTCGGTATACGCGCCTTGAACACGCGGTTTTATATGAGTAAGTATTCTTTTTCGTTGTTTGATGAAAGATAATTAAAGGAAATGATTGATGATGATTGATCTTGGTTGCCTATGTTGAATTATCTTTGAAATGAAAGAAAAAACCAGAAATTTTGATGACATAATAGTTTTTTTCAAAACATGTAAAACTCGCAAAGTGCGATTTTTGAAGAAATCATGGAAATTGGGGGTTTTAGTGAGTATTCTGAGTTTCCATGGAATAAAAATGAATATAAAAATGGGACTGAGTGCTTTTGATCAGTGAGAGATTACAAGTATTATTTTTTATAAATTTTAAATATAATAAATAGGAATAAATAGAGAAAAATGGAGAAACTTAAGTTTTTCGCGATAAATAAATAGGAAAAAATATGATTAATGTTCATGAATGTTTGGCAAGGTTGAGGCATGAGGGGTATAGCCTCATCTCCTCCTTGTTTTTTGTGTTTTAGTTCATTTTTATTGCTTTATACATTGAAAATGACAAAAAATAAAATCATACACCTATGCAATGATGCAACATATAAGCGGTAGGGAAAAAAGAAGGGTTGTGGAAGCATTTAAGTGTGGAAAATGAAGTAAAGTCTGATATTTTGGTTGTGCACGTCATATAGGACGATAATCATTTAAGCTTTAAGAGGCTAGTAGCAAGAGGTAACTCAATGCTAGTCTCTAGTAACGCAACAACAATGAGTAGATTGAAAATCATTGAAGGACTGATTTTTTACACTCCACTTTGTTGATTTGTTTTAAAATAAAATGTTTGTGCACAATAAGCATTCACATTTTCATTTTGCATGCCACATGGTATAAAATCTTGGATGCATAGCACCTATATGGCGAATATTGACCAACGCTAAGAGTGTGTGGAAGTCCTTTAATGTAGGTTAGACGAGCAGTTCCTTAGGATAAGTTCAGTGAGGAAATATCAACTCCTTGATTGTTCGATAAATCAAAGAGTGGACTATGTATCGTGTGTCTTATATGTTGAGGCGGCGCATCTTGGGGCTAATCCCCGAGATGTAGGAGAGCTGCAGTGAGGCCACGGTGTTTCAACCGAGAGGCTGCCTCCTGTGTATGTGATACGATGTGTTATATCCACATTTTATGGGATCTCCCTCTGAGGAGTAAGGGAATGTAAATGTTGGATTGTGTCCTAGTACAAATGCAAAATCAATACTAGAAGTTAGTGTAGTGTGAGCTTTAGACGTTCTTGGGCCGCGAGGCCCTGTGGGGTGTCTTATGTGTCTTAGAGGTTTGGCTAGTGCTAGAGAGCTAGTGTCGGGCCCATTTCAGGTCCCGACAGGTGGTGAGTTTACAGGAGCTACCTATAAGTGGTGGTTTTTGAATCTTGGTCCTATAAGGGACGTGTTAGCTTTATTCTATAGTTGATAGCCGCCTTTTGAAGTAGTGGATGCTAAAATAGGCTGATTAAAGTTTTAGCCCCATGAGCATAACGATGAAACCAAGGAACCCCCATAATCCTAAAGATACTTTAACACCATATTGGGGAATATGAGAATTTCCCATAATTTTGGGACACGTGGTCTAATCTTTGGATTTGTCATAACTTGAACACTATAACTCCAAATCAAGTGCTCTATAGCTCAATAGATTCCATTTTTCAAGCACTTTCCAATGATAGGTCACATCATATGGATTTGAGAAACTTATGGGCATAATATATGGGTGCCACCTTTTTAGTATTCAAAAAATGGAAATAATTTGGGAGATTCTCAAACTCACTAATATTGTGTTCTTTGACCATTTTAAATGGTTTAGTGGGATCTTTGGCTAGAAATGTGACTAATTGCTTTATCCTTTTCCCTGAAAGTGACACCATGCTAGAGTTTGGGTCACTTTGAGGAAATACCCATGGAGTAATCATGAGAAATAGGGCAATCATATGAGCAGTGATAAGATGCCTCTTGGGGATAAAAAGATTCCACGTCCAGCAAGTCCCATCAAGGCTTGCAAAGGTTCCACGAGAGGTAGTTGCGATGGCAACATTGATAGGATTATTGGGCCTATGAGTATGGATAAGAATGCTATGAGTGGTCCTAGTTATAGTGCTAGTAAGGCTCTTGAGAAGCCTTTTCAATTTAGGGATGAATCATGCTTTCGAGTTTTACTTCCTATAGATGGATAATAAGAAGAGGTCGACTCTTTTTATCTCAAGCTCAAAGGCTTACAAATTTTAGGGTGGAGTTTTAGGGATGATAATCAACTAGATCAATAGGATAGTAGAATGGGGGTTCATGGTGGATTTTCAAAAGCCTATGTTGTGAGGAAGGGTGAAGAAGACCTTCTATATGGAATGCTAGGTGGCATGTATGGCCCTATACTAACAATCTATCGGTCGGGATTTCTCTTGCTACTTAATCATAAACATAGTAGTCCAGGTGAATGGCTCAACTGTGAATGTAAAAAGTGGGATTTCTTCTTGATGGGGTGAATATGAAAGTAGTAATGACCTTTAGCTTGTCCATCCATTGGATTCTTTTTAAGTTTGTTTAGATGTGGTGAAAATGATCGTACTTTATGTGGCATTAGTAACACCCATACCAAATCCATCTTCTTTCTCAGTACAATAAGGATAGATCATACAATCAGTCTAGGATGCGCATCACATCTCTCCTCCATCTATAGTGGAAGGAGTGCATCGCCAATGTGAACATGGCTTGAAACACTAGAAAGTGATCCCAATCTTCCATACTCTATTAAAGTTACATCCTTATTAACACAAGAAAATTGCAAGAAACTTCTTGAATCCCTAGCTTAGGTTAACAATAATTCTAATTGTGAAATTTGCATACATCAGTAATTTTGTAAGTTGGGGACCCCTCAAATATATTTATAATCTTATAATTTGGGGAAGGTTTGGAAAATTTCCCTTACAATAATTATTGTGGCATGGGCACCCTAAAATGGTAGTGTGCTCGATTGGAAGAATGTGGAGCACTTGGTCATAAAGGTAATGGTTTTGATGAACTCGTTCTCTGTATATATTAAGGATGGAATTTAGGTACGACTCTTTGAAGATTAATAGCTTGAGCAACTTAAGTTCTTCCATCCACTTGATTTTTTTGAGGTTGTTTTGAAGATAGGTAAGTCGCTCGATATTGATGAAATAGTAGACTTTGCTTTGTGTCCATTGGTGCTTTGGATAGAGTGTCAAGGGGTTATACATTTTCTCCAAGATCCTCACATGAAGCAATCTGCTAATCAAAATCAAGGGAATACATTATAGAGGTAAACATTGTGTAGAATACCAAGATTTTTTACCAATCTTCGTTATTCTGAAAAAGATCCATTGTTTGTTAGAGGATGAATCATTTTTGCATTGACTTTCTCTTAAACAAGGTTGCAGACAAATCTTTCTATGTATTAATTTAGTTTTCACTCTAATACCACATGTAATGTGTCTAACAAGACATCCTCAATGCCATGATTTAGTAGTCCATCAAGATGTTTTTCTAGGAAATGCCGCTTAGTATGCTTTCAAATAACACAAGGTTTGTGCTTAGACTCTCTTGAATCCACTTTGCAACAATGCAAGATCTCAATCATTCTCATAAGAATTGACTTGAATTTTGGATTTTTAAAATAAATTAGGGTCACCTATTAATTTAGCTAGTGTCAATCTTTGAGCATCTACTTGTGCTAGATTGCTCGAATCGAAGTTGATTTGTCTCGCACTTGGTTCAAGGAGGGTGAGAAATGAGGGGAAGTATAGGCATGTTGATCCTCTGCTGCCCATAGGGCAAAGTCTCATGTCGTTTCCCTAAAATGATACAGAGCTAGGTTGCTAACTAATTCTACTTGGTCAATGTTACCTCTACTATAATGTGTCAAACTATGAAGAAGCTCTCAACTTATTGAGACTATAGTGCCTTAGAAGGAATTCATTGGAAATCTCACCATCTTGCTTCTCTCAAGATTAGATAGCTTTAGTTAACTTATTACCTAATACATTTATGTTGAACAAATAAAATCATATTCTTGTTGATATGGCAAGCTCAACACATGCAAACATTGATGATGGACCATTGTTGAAGGCATTTTAGTTGAAAGGTCGTATCCATTGGGAATTAGAGAGAGAAGGAAGTAGAGAATAGGATGTAAAAGGGAAGAAAAAGAATAGGTAAGAGCTTCAAATGAATCCCAAGAATGTTGAAAATCAAGTTCTCTCAAGACATGTCCATACATCATAAATCAATCATAAAACATTTTGCTAAGTCTACCAAAGCTTGATGAGAGAAGCCCAAGTATTTCTCTAGGACCACTTCTTCTACTCCCTCTTGTTTGAAGTATTGTTTGCTGCCTGAAAATTATGATCATACGTCACATAAATTTGGGAGCCCTTATTTTTTAAATGAGATTTTTCAAAACTAATTAAAAAGCAACTTTCTTTTTGCATGTCACTCTATTTTAGAAGTTTTCTACACCTTTTTAGAATATTTACAAGAAATAATATCCAAAATAGATTCAAATTATCCAAAAATACCATATTTTTGACCCATCCATACTATGGACACTAACAATAATGACTAATATGACATTGACTCTCTAGATTAATAGGAAATTTGGATGATGATGCACTCCATGGCTTTTCACATTGTATCTATGTAGCAGCACGACATCCATCCCCTTTGAACTTGCAAATCCTCTAGTACATGCCATAGTCCAGATTCAAATTCCTCCTCATCCTCTATAACCATATCCTTTGCTTCTTTATCTTCCATATCTGGCTAGCCCTTGTATCATGGACACTATTTTCATCTAGTTTTGGCAACTCATATATAGTAGATTCTCGCCTCTTGAATAATTTGATTATTTTTCCTACTATCAAAATTATTATGGTTGTCCCATCCAACTCATTTAATGCATAAGTAGCATTATCAAATACATGTGTTACCAAATAGGGTCTGAACCATCGTTTGGAGACTTTACACATGGCATTATACTAGGTTTACAAATTGTTGTCACATAAACTAGCACCCAATCCCCATCTTGTATGGTTCTTGGCTTCAATCTATGTCTTTTATCAAACCATTTCTTGTTTTGTATCATTGGTGCTCTTAACTTTGCAACTGCCGCCTTTATGTTTTTTGACTTCCTTTCCATCTATCTAATATATAAGGCCAACATGTAATAACCCCCCATGCCCGCCCCCCCCCCTGGTGCCTCCCCCCATGAGAACCCCCCCTCCCCTTAAAATTTTTTACTTTTAATTCAAATTTTTTTACCTCTCCATCTCTCTCCCCGCCAACAGCATGTCAGGGAGAGAGAGAGAGGGAGAGGGAGTTAAGAGAGTGAGAGGGGGGCCACGCAGCCCCCTAGGTGGAGGGGTGGTAGCCGTTAGACGACCATCTTTCCCCCCCCTTACCACCCCCCTCCACCATATAAGGAAGCACCCTCCCCCCGTGGTGGTCGCCCACAACAGTCCTCCCCTCCCTCGTCGCCTAGAATGCAGCCCCCCCCCTCCACCATATAAAGCAGTGCTCTCCCCCCATGGTGGTCGCCCACAGCAGCCCTCCCCTCCCTCGTCGCCTAGAATGCAACCCCCCCCTCCACCACATAAGGCAGTGCCCTCCCCCCATGGTGGTCACCCACAGCAGCCCTCCCCTCCCTCGTCGCCTGGAACGCAGACCCCCCCCCCCCCCCGCCCGTGATTTAAAAAAAAATTCCACCTTGCTACTTTGAAAAATAGGAAGAAGAAGAGGGAGAGAGAGAAGGAGAAGAAGAAGAAGAAGAAGGAGAGGGAGAGAGGGAATAAGAAGAAGAAGAAGAGGAGGAGGAGGAGGAGGAGGGAGAGGGAGAGAGAGAAGAAGAAGAAGAAGAAGAAGAAGAAGAAGAAGAGGGAGAGAGAGAAGAAGAAGAAGAAGAAGAAGAAGAAGAAGAAGAAGAAGAGGAGGAGGAGGAGGGAGAGAGAGAAGGAGAAAAGAAGAAGAAGAAGAGGGGGAGAGAGAGAGAGAGAGAAGGACAAGAAGAAGAAGAGCGAGAGAGAGAAGGACAAGAAGAAGAAGAGCGAGAGAGAGAAGGACAAGAAGAAGAAAAAGAAGAGGGAGAGAGAGAAGGAGAAGAAGAGAGGAAGAAGAAGAAGAAGAAGAAGAGAGAGAGAGAAAGAGAGAGAGAGGAGAAGAAGAGAAGAAGAAGAAGAAGAAGAGGGAGAGAGAGAAGGAGAAGAAGAAGAAGAAGAAGAGGGAGAGAGAGAAGGAGAAGAAGAGAGGAAGAAGAGGGAGAAGAAGAAGAAGAGAGAGAGAGAGGAGAAGAAGAGAAGAAGAAGAACAAGAATTTCTGAAAATACACTCCCCTTCATTATCTTTTCTCCACTCAAGAAGAGGCGGCAAGAATTTTGCATAGGAGAGTGTGAGAATTATATCTCTCATACACGCGTCTTCGAGTATGGCCCTGAAGTGTAGTTCCACAAAGATGGCTGGAAACCCTACAAGTGTGGATGGAGGTTCGAAACAAGGTGGCACCACAATCGTGAACGGTTCATGAGGCATCAATACCATTGGAATCACGGCATCACTCCAAACCCATGTATGAACATAGTTGTGATGTATGTAACAAACAAGATAATTTCCATTGTAAGATGACATCATAATAGGTGAGATTGATTAGATAATTACATCGTAAATTACCAAAAACGTCTTGCAAGAATTCATGCATAAAGTGCATTGTTCCTTGCACAAGTTCTTGCTTCAATGCATTTCAGAGGACATTGAAAGAAACAAAAGTGCATCTCCGTATCACAAGAAGGATTCTAAGGTACATGTAATAATCTGCAGAAAAGATTAAAGTGCAGCTAGACTCATACAATGATCACATGAAGTTAGATCATTCAAGAAGGTTATAGATCATGTAAATAATTACATAAAGGATAATGTTAAGATTAGAAAGTACCTTCGCATGTGTGGCATAAAATAACGTATGGATTATATCAAAATTGTAAGCATTGAAATGAAAGCATGGCATTACGTCGTGTGCATTAAAGTTGTTGGAAAAATTCAACGTTGTTTGCAATTTACCAAATGGAATTGTGATCCATGAGTCCCATGTCAAAGTCCTTGGTGACTTCAAGAGGGATAGGTAAAAGCTTAAGCGCCTGTGAGTATTATTAAGAGGGCTTAAGAAGATTATACTTAAGACAGAGTAGGACTATTCTAAACAGAACCATCTTGACCAACCATGGTCAAGGGGATAGAGAATCTTGATCAATTAAGATCAAAGATAAAGGTATATATGTACTACAAGGGATCTAGGAGATAACCAGCAAGTTGACCAACCGAGGACGACGGGGTTGTCCATGATCTATTTTACAAGGAGACCTAAGGTAAGGATAATTAGGGTCGGCAAGGTACAAAACCTAACCGAAGATAAAGGGGAAACAAGCAACCTAGCTTGCCAAGCCCTTGGAATCTTGCCAAGTCGCGAATGATCTAGGATCAAATGCTGGGAGCATTCGGGAAAAAGGAATCACACCTTAGCAGGTCATACAAACGACCACTGAAATGATCGTGATTGTACACTTAGGTACATTGTTTGAACTTCTTTGCTCAAGGAACTAATTCAAGGAAAAACACTTAATGCTTGAGGTTAAAGACCTGGAGGGAGTGCCAGGTTCAGTTACCTTTGACTGCTTGCCTGGCCCTATCCAAGGGGGTTGTTAGCCGCGTCGGGTATATGGACCGAACCCGCCGCGAGAGGTCTCTCCGTGGGTACTGCTTGGAGTGGGAGGACGCTTGGGTGCTAGGGGAGGCTCTGGCTGTAAATTCCTTGCCTCTAGATCCCACACAAGAGGCCGACGTGACTCGAGATGGAATCTCGAGGCCCGTGTACTAGTCTATGGGAGGAACTTGGAGTAGCAATCCTGTTGATTGCTGGGATAGCCTTCGGGCATGATACTTGATGTATTTCGGGACTATGATAAGATATTTGGGACAGGAACTTACTTGACATTGTTTTGGTGTCAGTGCCTAAGTTACGTGAAGGAACCTGTGTTTAAATTGATTAATTAAGAAAGCTGCTTTTCATGTCAAACATAATGTGGTAGGTAAATAGATAACTAAGCAAACTGAGGAAAGTGCGGTGGACGTGACTTGGGTACATCCTACAGAAGGGTGGTCCCGGTTAGCTGAGAACTTTTCTCAAAAGACATGAAAATGATACTGTGAAGACCCTAGAGTTAGTAGAGTTAGAATCTTGATTTATGTTGTTTTAGGGGAGCGGAGTGGGACTATGCCTTATGGGCAGAGAGGTTGAGCTTCGCATCCCTCTTATTTCCCATTCTCCATGAACCAAGTGCAGCATAAATCCACTTCGACTCTGTTGTTCCTACGTAAAGTGGTTCATCAGGAGCTCAACGCTAGCTACTGCCTAGACACTTGGTTGATAGGAAAGAAACCTTGATTTCAGGTCGGTCGTAAGTGGGAACAGTTGGATACTTCTGCTTCGGACCAGACTTAGGAAGACCTAGATCACAAACCCTGTGACATTCCTTGCGAATGCCAAGTGGCACTTTCTAGACTTTCTTCCCGATGGGCTGCTAAGATGTGTCCCACAAGAAGACAAGCAAACACGTTACACAACAACTCCTCTCGATTCAACTCCTCTTCTCAAGGTAGCACATTCCATGTGATTGTCATCTCTTCTATTGGCATGATAGGTTTTGGACCATATATCAATTCAGTAGACAAAAGAAACCCTTCTACACCAACTTTCACTTTCTATAATGTTTTAGTTGTGTAAATTCATGAACTATATCTTTAGGATCCTGTAAACTTAGCTGCCTTAATAGTTTCTCATATAGACACTCACTATATGATAGAAGCCACAAAGCAATTGGTTTCACCTTTTTGTCAACCTTCTTGTATTTTGTCTCAACAACTACTTCAACCCATCATAATCCTTCGAGTGTGTTATTTTTGCGAGCTTTCAATTTTTTGCTTTTGTAATTGAAATTGATTTTTAGAGCTTTTTCAAGCTTGCAACAAGACGTATACTATCTAGAATTGAGGAAGCTATGGTACAAAATTCTAGAAATTTTCCAAGATTTCTACACCCAAAACTTCTGCATCACCCAAAAAGAGTGCAATATCTAGAAAGAGTATGGGAAACCTTCCTCTAGTGAGCAATGGAGAACTTTTGTATCTCCCAAAAAGAGTACAATATCTAGAAACTTTCCAAGATTCATACACCCTAATCTTCTTGCAATAAAAAAGGACATGCTACACCCTATTGATGTGAGCATAATGATGAGTGGGCCAAAAAAATGAATGAGTTGTGCTTATTTTTGGGCTTTCCACATGACAAGGAATATCTTACATGATTTCCCTAACACTATTGGTGATATATCACTTGTTTTTTGCACAACATTTTTATGTGTGACATCATGATTGTAAAACCATATCCATTGTGCAATGGTCTTGTCCTTATAGGCTCTCTCAGACCAAAAGCATGGTGCAACTAGCCGCATTTTCCAACTTTGTAACTTGTTGCTACAACTCTTTCTACCCTCCATACCAAAATATTTTCTCACACAGTTAGGTGGCATCCTTCGTAAAGCCCACTCCTCCTATGCCACTTCTACCTCTTCTACTACATAAGTTGATGTTCCTGCATTTGGCACATTTACTTCACTTTCCAAGGGCTTGATTGGTATCTCTTCATTCTCCTTAGAAACTTGAATATATATCTCTTCCAACTCACCATCATCAAATTGTATACTTTGTGGCCTACCCCTATTTTTCCGTTGCCTTGACTCAATCACACATCCCAGCTTGTGGGAACTTGCAGCTGCTCCACTTCCCTTCTTTTTCCTATGCACAGTCTCCCTATCACCTTGCATTGTGGGCTCCTCATACAAAGGACTGCCAGCTACAACATCTTGTAATGCACACGTAACGGAGGTAGGATTTGGGGATTTCTTTTTGCTAGCACTTGCCATCAAAGAGTCCATTGAAGTCCCATATCCAATATACCTACCCATGATATAGCCCAACCTCTTTGCACATTGGATATATGCATTCAAAACATCACTAGCACATGCATCATAGAGTGATATCTTTCATTTTCCACCTTCACCTACTAGCCAACTAGCATGGATGCTTTCTAACAAGTTTATGCTTGGAATCTGAGCAAGTTCCAAGGGACTTTTGTTATCCTATAGAGTCAAATCCAAGTTAGTAGCTCTCTCCATTAGTGCATTGTGTAGCAATTCTTTTAATGAGCTAAGAAAAAAATCAGACGTACATGAGATTCAATTCCTCCCCAATGGGAAATTCTTTGCTGCTACCATTTTGACCACCTATCCAAAGACTTAATGTTATCCTTGTTTACATTTTGTGCCCATCAATCTCAGATAGCAAAGGTGCGAAGCAATGCTTGTTGACTTGTCGTTGCTAGCCTACATGTTCACACATTTCAATGTGATGCATTTGTTTATCTATAGTGACTAATTTCTTGGTATGCCTTTGTAAATTTTGCTCCCAATGAAAAAGACAAGAGCACTCTCTCCCTTTCATTATGTTATGCGATCCTCCACTGTAACCTTTACTGCCAACCAATTTGCACTTGCCTCATCGGACATGAATCCATCAAAGTCACGAGGATCATGACCACGTCAAACCATGAGGAAATTCAGATTTTTCCAAAACAAGATTTGAGACTCCACATCCTCCCATTAAAATTCACATATTGTAATCACATACAATGCTCTCATGCTAGTTAATGATTGATACATTAGCATAGCATTTGCTAGCAACAATTCAATTTTAATGTAAGCTATAATAATGCTACCACATACTGAGGATCTTAAATAGAACAAGACATTGCTGCCCATCCATCAACCCTATGGGTGTGATCTAAGTGCACCCATGCACTTTGTAGATCTCCGATTCCTATTTGCCTCATACGATTCACTAATTCCACCCTTGATGATGGTCCCTTAGTGGACATTTTAAACAAGAAGCACTTCTCCTTGGCATAATATTGCCCAAGAAATCTACTTCCATGGAAAAATGGAATGACACAATGCCTTTGCAAAAGAAGTATGTTGTCATACCCATTACCAATGACCTGAACTTGATTAGGTCTCTCTTGTGAAATAATACCTTTGAACTTGTGTGTTTGCTAGATGGTTATTTCAAATGTAAGGCATACAAAATTAGTACAAAGTAATGATACACAAGCTTACCCTTTATTCTGTACTAGTTGCATTATTTCTTCTAAAAAATGATTAAGATTTACCTCAGTCGCCTCTGATTTATCTTCTTTTGTCAAAGATTCAAACAACATCTGCCAAACAACTAGCATCTGTATTTTTCATGGGCCTCCCTTTTTGATTTTTCAGGACTATGCTGACAAGGCTCGGTACCTTTTCATTGGTTGCCTTCTTTGTGCCTTGTTGAACATCGTGAGCATGCTCCCCAACATGGATCACCAATCGTGTCATTGTAGGGTCCAGTGGCAACACATAATAGATTGAGCATCTACAAACTGCTATACAACTAACAACCTTTTGAAAATAGTGACATGTTATCTTGGAGTTTCCCTCACTCGTAGGATAGCCCATGCTCACCTGTCTATCTAAATGACCATGGGAAAAAACATCATTATATCTTCTCTCAGTTATGTAGTAAGGACAAGTTACCCTGGGACATTGAAGACTTGCAAGACAATAGCTCAAACACACAATGCACTCTTTTACCATATTTGTTTGTGAGGGCCATGACCAAAGGTGACCATCATATTTCTATTCCATACCCATCATTTGTTTCTTACTATGTGTAGCTGGAAGCTCAAAAGTAATCATACCATTATACTCAGTTGGGAGCTCATCCACCTTTTGCAGAGATCCACAAAGTGCTAGTAAAATTTTCAATCTACCTGGCCTAGCTTTCTCCTCAATGAAGGCAACAATGGACTTATCATAGGAAGATACATCTCTGCTTTGGCTACCCACATGGAACTCCTCCTCAATATTTGTGTCATGCATCTCTGTTTGCACACCTCTATCATTGTATTCAGCTTTTGACATTATCACTTGGTCAACATCCTTGCTATCATCTGAGGGTATATCAAGATACACTAGAGTTGACTTGCTACAAGTACCACCTTTTATTGACTCAATACTATCAGATACATATACATAATTGTTTGAGTGCATGATGGAGTAGGTGGTTGATAGTGTGCTACTAATCATGTAGTGTGCATGCCCTTCATGATCCCATCTTGGAGACACATTGACCTTGTTTGCTCCACCTCCATGCTCTATGACGGCTTGCAACCCCTAAAAAATTTGTGTTGGAGGTAATAGATTCTATAGGTAGTTCTCACTTAGAACAAGCTCTCCATTTCTTAATGAAACCCTGTGCTCTATGTAATCACTAGCTATTCTCCATGAAAAAATGGAAAAATTTGACATATTATGCTCTTTGTTGGGTTGGAAATTGATGAAAAATAAGACAACCCTATATTGAGCTTACAATGTGGATTTGTTAAAGAGAAGGAAATAGCTCTCGAATTAAGGAAAGTGCAAAGGAAAAAGGGCATCATAGAGGAAGTCTCAAGAGGGTTTGAATAATGTAAAAGTTGTAGTGGGTGGCCGTCATTGTAACTTGAGAAGAGTAATTAATGAATTAGTAGAATCATTAAATTTTAAGAGCCATATAAAGACTATCCATTTATGACACATCATAGAGAACGTTTAGTAGTGATGGCTCAATATCTCTAAAACATCATTAGATTGAGTGAGAGACTTGCATGAGAGATGTTTAAAAAATCACACAGAAGTACATTTGGGCTATTTGCTAGAACATTTTACATACGCGTTAGTATGACCCTCCAGGCCTAGTAATATAATCTCCAGAGTCACCGCCAGCTACCTTGGTAGTAAGAGCCCAATATAATCCTACTTAAGAACATTTCCTTGCTAAAAAAGACGTCTTTCAACATGAACTCTTGATTTTTTCAATGTCTTACTCTCACTCTCACTCTCACAAACCTTTGTGTCTCTCCCCCCCCCCTCTCTCTCTCAAACCTTGATTGATTCAAGCCAAGAGACACTCTCTCTGCCTCCTCTCTCTCTCTCTCTCTCTCTCTCTCTCTCTCTCTCTCTCTCTCTCAACTTTTGTGTACGTCTTTCTCTCTCACTCAAGATCATTGGGTCATTGAGCTGCAAGTCATCATCCTCAAGATTGCAAAGTAGTCAGGTCGACCATATGCACATGCAGATCACAGGGGAAGTGTATAGGTGAACTCTCTAAGGTTCTTATCATTTGCATATGCTTCCTACCTACACTAAGAAAAAAGGGGGGCAACAATCCCCCCATCATTTGTGTGCACGTGGATGATGGGGGGCTACCAACCTCCCTTTTTTGCACATTATGATCATATAACCATTTTAGGTGAGAAAAATTGGCACATAGGCCAAGATAAGAGGAGAGAGTGTGTGCGTATGCACGTGTGAGTATACATGTTTTGCTGTGGAGGATAGTGTAACATTTCCAAATCAAAAACATGTATTCCGCATACGAATCTCCTCTTAGGAGACTAAAAGGTTAGAATAAGGGAAAAAAATTTTAATTAATTATCCCCCTCTCCTCTAGCCGACTGTCGTGTTGGAGGAAGAGGGGAATAGCATGTATGAGCAAGCTCCTTGCTAGAGCTTGCTGAGGGAAGGAGGCCATGCACTATGGCCGCGTGGGGGCGGGAAGAATCCCCTCCCTCAGCTATAAAGCCATGAGAGGGGCCGTCGAGGGAGGGGATACATGGATACGGTTGTTGATGAGTGAGGGAGGGAGAATCGAGAATTCTGACGCTGTGTTGGTTGCTGCCATGGTGTGAGAGGAGGAGTGGAGAGGAGGAGTGGAGACACTGCCACTGCCGTGCAGGAGGGAGAATCTGCCACTGTCGTGAGAGGGAGAGGAGGAGTGGAGATGTTGCCGACTGTCGCTCTGTCAACCATTCGCCCGATCTGCCCCCCAGGTCACCATGTGGAGCTTCCATGTTCCCTTTCAGAAGCTCAAAAGCTTCTTAGGAAGCTTCTAAAATCCTCCTAAGAAGCCCCCCCTCATATGGACTACTTAAGGTTTTTTTCCCCCCCCCACACACGAGATCCCTTCCTAAGGGCTCTTTAAGCCCCTTTTCCCCCACACAAAAAAAGTCTCCTCCCAAGCGTCTTTTATACCCTTTTTCTCCCCCACATAAAGCCCTCTTCAACATCTTATACCCCCTTCCTTTCCCCCTTTTTCCCTTTTTTTTTTCACACCTAGGGCATCCTAAAAACTACCCCCGGGATCAAATGAAAAAGCCCATTTCTGTGGCTTTAATAAGCCTTACCCTTGAAGGACTTTAAACCCCCTCCCCTGGGATCTAAAGGCCTCTTCGTGAGCCTTCTTATTGCCCTCGCAAGTGGGGTTTAAAAGCCCAGTTACCCTACTAAAATCAAGCCCTTTTTAGGTCGGGGTTTAAAGACCCTTTCCATGGGCATTCGCCACTCAAATTCAAAGGAGGAACCTTCTACAAAAACCGTTTTCGAAGGACGGTGCAAGCTGTCACAAAGGGGAGCTACGCGTGCAAAAGGAGATGGCCAAGTCATAAATCTGCATCCAAGACGGAAAGGCCGCATTCGCGATGGCTCCTAAGAAAGCCCAAGGCGCAACTGCAGGAGGATCGTCTCCTAGCATCCACATGGACATCTCACCACAAGTTCAGGTTTTTCTTCCTAATTTTTATTTTACGTCGTTATAATTCAATCGTGTGTGGATGATTTTTGGAGATATGATGCATTTTTTTGTCTTAAATACTTTGGTTAATTTAAAAGAATTAGCTCACGATGGAAGAGTTCGGTCATTAGTATTTTCAATAAAACGAACAAAATAAAGTGAGCAGAAGATTGATATGCATTTCTAGCAAGTAGTTTTTGTGCATTGCAATGAAATGAAATTAGATCAATGTCCATATTTACAAGACGAAATTATGAAAGTACACTCCGATTAAGCATGAAAGGAATTAACTAAATATTGCATTATTGAACATATTTTTCGAAATAATTCCTAAAGAAAGTTGCTAGAAACCATAGGAAATTGCTAGGAACACAATATTAGTGAGTTTGGGAATCTCCCAATTCCCATTTTTTGAATACTAAAAAGGTGGCACCTAGATAACATGCCCATAAGTTTATCAAAACTATATGATGTGACCTATCATTGGAAAGCGCTTGAAAAATGGAATCTATTGAGCTACAGACAAATCGATTTGGAGTTATAGTGTTCAAGGTATGGCAAATCCAAAGATTTGACCATGTGTTCCAAACTTATGGGAAATTCCCATATTCCCCAATATAGTGTTTAGGGTTGCATGAAGAAGATTTTACTCCAGGCAAGTGGCCTAAAAACTTAAATCAACGAAAGAGTGTGTAAGTTCTGCATACGACAAATTCATTCGGAAATGAAAGTAGTAAAAGGCTGCATGTTTTAGTATGAATCTTGTTCGCATGTTATAGGATGATTAAATGGAATTAGGCTATAACCTAACCTATGCTTGATCTTAAACCGAAAAGTTAGGGTTTGAAAATCAACTTAAACATAGACAATGAGTCATGTGGTTATGGAAATGATAGCGTAATTATCTTCAAGAATAGACAGGTTAAACTGGCATAAACCTAAACACCTAAAACCACGGAGCACTCGTTTAGAAAAGGGTTAATTCAATGCAACGTATCCCAAGGAACTGACTAGGGTTAGCACGTTGGAGACATTACCTAGTCGCTCGCTTTACCAAAGATAAAACTCCGATACCCTAAAGACTTGCCCACTTTCACGTAATGTAGGGACAGTAGGGCATACTTGCGAGAAAAGATCTAGGGTTTTTACCCTAAGGATCTCTCGCTAAAAAGATGAAACTCGAAACCCTAGGACCGACAATGTCGGCCTAATGCAATCAGGAACGGGTTCTTATATCTAATCATGACACCGTGATTAGAAGACATTATTGATGGGTAGAATAGTTCCATAGTTTGATGCGACACTTGTGCAACAAGTGCAGAGTCGCATGATCTTGTGATTGGATCACAAGGGAATGGCCAACTCCTCGGGATGAGGTTGGCGAATTCTTACGGAAGTTATCTTGCAAGAGGATGAATAATCGTCCTAATATAGTATCTTTCTTGGGTAAAGATAATTGCTTGGAAGCAAAAGACCAACCAATAAATTGGAATAACATATGAACTTAAGGTATTGATCAAGTCGGGTTAATAGGGTACGCCCTAACCAAGGATATAGGGGATCTTGCCAAGTCAAAATTAAATCCCAGATCGAGTGCTGAATGCATTCGGAAAGAATGATTCACTCCTTAGCAGGTTGGCCAACAATAATGACCAATGGAAATGATTGTGCTTGTTTCAGATTTAAGAGCACTGTTTTGCTTTGTTTGATCAAAGAGTTAAAGGATAAATGGATATCTAATGCTTCAGGTTGAAGGCCTGAAGGGAGAGGCAGCTTCAGTTACCCCCGACTGCTTGCTTGACCCTAACCAAGGGGATTGTTAACCACGCCGGGAAGGTGGACCGAACCCACTGCGAGAGGTCTCTCCGTTGAGCGCTACTTGGAGTAGGAGGATGCTTGGGTGCCAGGGGGGGCTCTGGCCGTAAATCCCTTGCCTTCCAGGCCCTGCACAAGAGGCTAACGTGACTCGGGATTGGATCTCGAGGCCCGCATACTAGTCTACAGGCGGAATCTTGGATTAGTAATCCCTGTGGATTGCTGGATAGCCTTCGGGCGGATTGTGGATAAGCCTACGGGCTGGACTTTATATATTTCAAAGATAAATATGATAACCTGTTAACAAGGAACTTGTTTGACATTGCTTTTCTATGTCAAGTGCTATGATTACGTGAAGGAACCAATGCCTAACGGGCTAATCAAGGAAGTTGATTGATACATGTCCAACTAAATGTGTTAGGTAATTAAATAACTAAAACAACCTAAGGAAAGTGCAGTGGATGTGGCCATAGGTCCATCCTACGGATGGGTGGTCCCGGTTGGCCAGGAACTTTTCTCAATCAAGATGGACAGCAAGAAGATCGTTCAAAGAACACAAACAACAAGAGCGTTGACCTAGAGTTATAACTGATCCCGATTTACGCTGTTTTAGGGGAATGGAATGGGACTATGCCTTATGGCAGAGAGGTTGAGCTTTGCATCCCTCTCATTTCCCATTCTCCTTGAACCAAGTGCAGCGTGAATCCGCTTTGGACCTGGAGTTTCTACGTAAAGTAGTTCGCTTGGGTTCAACGCTAGTTGCCGTTAGGAAATGACCAATAGAGAAAACCCTAATTCAGGTCGGTCATAAGTGGAAACCGCCGAAATACTTCCGCTACGTGGCACACGGCGGAGTGTTCTAGATCACAAACCCTGTAACATTCCATGGGAGTGCCGGGCGAAGCTTTCTAGACATCCTTTCCGATGGACTGCTAAGACGTGTCCTGAAGTTAACAGGTGGGCACGTTACAGATAGACTCCATTGAAAAATAGTGAGGATAGACTCTATTGTGTAATAGAGAAATGTATAAGAGTAGGCATGATTGGGTGTAGCCACTTATTAAAGGATTTAAATCTACTCCTGCCCTCTATAGCATTAACTCCACCCTAGCCTAGATTACTCCAAATAGCAATATCCAGTCGCAAGCACCAACCCACATACACATGTCCTAGGTTTAAAGGAAGTTCAAGGTAGCATTAGCTTTCTATTTAAAAAATAATTGTTGCATTAGCTTTCTATAGAAAATAATTGTTCAAGGTAGTTAGTAATTAAAATGGTTATATGAAGGTTTGGATTATAATATCTCTTGTTGGAAGACCCTTCATTTTGTTGCTATGCAGCAAAAACTTGAGTAGTCTGGGACAAATGTGTATTTCCTAATCCTTCAGTCCCTACTTGGTCATTTAATGGTCAAGGGTAAGAAAAAGAAAATCATTGCTTTTAGCTATTATCAAATTGGATGACCGAATGAATTTGAAGGTTGCAAATTGGATGAATTTCAAGACGTGACATCAATTGAATGAATTTTGACCTAGATGAATTGCCAAGCACAATATCAATTAGTCAAATTTGAATATAGAGATCTTTAACTAGAATAAGTCAATATGAATCACAATTAGTGAATCTAGAGATCTTTAACTAGATGAATTTTCCATTAGACAAATTTGGATGAATTCTAATTGGAAAATTACATTTGGAGAATTGCCAAATTTAATTCCCTTGATGGCCTTTACGATGGACAATCAAGGAAATTTTTAACACCATGGACAATCAAATGAATTTGGAAAAGAAAGACACATGGTTGATTGTAGGTAATGAAACCTTAATGGGCTGAATATAATTGCACATTAGTCTTCTCGAGGCCTTGTGACCTCAAATGTTCTCATGAGTGTGGGTAGGCCTTAAGACCTTATTATTTGGTGGGTCAACTTTTGAAAGGCAAAGGCTTTTGATTATCTTATTCTTGTGAGAGAGCATGTAGAAACAGGTGCAGGTTTATATTAAATTGACCATAGGAGCCGCCAATTCGTTTGCGTGGATGCAGACCAGAAGTGAGCTTAGCTCCTTACACTCATCAGGCATTCCTATGTTTAACTCTGGCCATTCCTGGTCATTCATGTGTTTAAGTCTGGTCATCACATTGCAAGTTTGATCCAATCAAAGGCTAATGGATGCACATTGGTCAATACGGCTGTCAGTACAACTGATGGTCAATATGGCTGTGAATGCACCATACGGCCATCAATACGGTTGATGGTCAATACGACTGATGATGGTCATTGATAGCCCGACCATCAATACGGTTGATGGTCAATACGACTAATGATGGTCAATGCGGCTGATGATGGTCAATGCGGCCATCAATGCACCATATGGCTCTCAGTGCACCATACGGCAGGATTTCCCCTTCTCAATGTAGCTGTGGATTGAGAGGCATCTCTCTCAGCACACCATACGCAGCATGTAGCAAGTCTAATATAGGGATGTGCCATGGCTTGCGATATAGGGATGGATGCACCATTTCTTTTGCTCTTTTGATGCACCATGGCTTGCGATATAGGCAGGATGCACCTTGAACTAACTCAAAGGAAAGTTTGCTTTGTCTACTTTCCTTGTCCAACATGAGTTTGATGTTGCTTTTTCTCTACAATTAGCATTTAAATGCCACATTAATAGCTTCACAATGATAAAAAAGAACATGCTTTCACACAACATAGTTTTTGGATGCTCCACAATAGGCTAGGCAGTCCATAATATGACAACATGGTTAATACTCTTGTTTCCCACTTAATCTTGGGTATAGGACAGCTCTAGTCATCATATCACTAGTTATAGGAGAAACCTAGTTATTATTTTGTTTAACTTTGCAAGGGAATGTGTTTAACATCACGAGTTTCATTTGATTAGAGTGCATCTACTATGTGGCAAAGATTCATCGCAGAGTAGCAGAGAAAATAATTGTGTAGAAAATCTTCCCTTCACATGCATAAACAAGAAAATGCTTTTTCCTGGCTTATGGATAAGCTACTTTAGCTACATTTTTACATGCATTAGGCATAGTAGCAACACAAGCACAAACACATACTCATAGGGACATATAGGCACACATAGATATGCACCAAAACGTGCACACATAAAGATACACATAGAAGCACATTATGGTCACTGACTTGTACATATTTATATATAAAGCCTCAATGTACGTATAAACACACTCAAACATATATATATATATATATATATATATATATATATATATATATATATATATATATATATATATATATATATATATATATAAACCACTCACACTTTCTATACCCAAGAGGCCATAAAGCATAACATAAATACATGAACACATATGGGTATATAGACTCTCCTCATTCTCACCTATCATATTCTTTAGGAACTATGCTCATCTCTTACCCTCTCAGCTCTCAATGATATCATTGGAAGAGAAAAAGGCCCAAGCTTGATAGTAGGCCCATTCCCATGGCTCAATGTTCACATAGAAAATATGAGTGCACATATCCTAGGTTTTACTACTTATGATGCCCAATCTAGGATATTGCAAGGTCTTTGTCCAAGGTGCACATATCCTAGGTTTTAGTACCAAAATGAAGCTAGTTATGATTCCCAAGATACTTAGACAAAGACTAATTTGGGCTTCTAACTTTGTTCTTTGTTTGTAGGATAATAGGCAACCTTGTATTGGACCTTGTCCCAAGCTGTGCATGTGATAAGTTGCTTGATGGAGACAAAGATGGGAGTGAGTAACTATAGGATGGATGTGGATATGTGAGGCAGTTGGAGAGAGAGAGCAAGGATGGATGCGGATATGAAGTGGAATTATTGTGTAATTTTTCATGTGTATCCACAAGAGAGAAGGTGAATCTTAGCATTATTGTGTATGTCTATATACCCACGTGTTGACTCATGTGGACATGCATGTGTATGTCTATATGGAATTGTTGTGTGATTTTTTATGCATGCTCACTTTGTGACTATGCAAAAAGAGGATTTCAACAATATTAAGCTATAAATAATGGTATCATGAATTTTAATTTTCTTTGCAGTTTATGCTCAGATTGCATATTATGGCACCAAAAAGAGTGCATGGCAAGAGAAAGGAATATGTCTCATGTCATAGTAACCATCAAGTCAGCATGAAGCTACATTTGGGATGTGCTCCCAGATGGATCACAGACCAGGAAGCATCATCATGTGTGAGACCTTTGGACACTCCTCCAAAGAAAAAATGATGTAGTCCAAAAAGATGTGTATTCATTGACACTGAAGCACAAGTAGATGGGGATTCCAATACCATTGACGAGATTGCTGAGCAAACAGGTAGTTACTTATATATTCATTTCATTTATATGTCACTGTTGCTTATTGTTACTCATTGATGTTTATCGTTATATGTATAATTGCTTTGCTACTATTGTTTTTTATTTTTGTTTATTAACGTTTGTGTTTATAGAGACCAAATGTGCACCATGAGGGTCTAGATGATAATGAAAAGGTGAGTTGTGATAATGCTCAAGGGGAGGCTCAAGATGGAAAACAACAAAAGCACTCGAGGCACCTAGGTAAGAAAGTCTCTCTAGGATTGATGAAGGATGTACTCAGCTAGTTTTATATCAAGAAGAGGATGTTACCTCCTATCATGCCTATTTGTAGATTGGTGGCTCATGAGGCAGTCAGATTTACCATAGACGATGCTCAGTGGTTGATTCCTTCCTTTGATTCTACTGGTTATCTAGAGACTATGGGACACTTCACTATGTCGGTTGCGGGTCCCAAAGCATACTTGTGAAAGCATACTTGTGAAAGCCAACAATCTAGATGATTGGGGTCCAATTTGGTGTCAAAGAAGTGAGGAGTATAAGATGGCTCTTGGGAGAGAATGGCAAGATCTTAGGGGTAAGAAGTTCCTAGTTTGGGATGGAAACCATAGGCTAAAAACATGGTGGAGATGGATCAAAGAAAGTAACTAATCATTTATACTTTTTCCACTATACATGTAGGCATTGAATACATGTATCTCAGGGGGGTCACTCATGAATATATGTATATATAACATGAGTTCAAAATAAGGGGTTTTTAAAATACCATTTTTATACATTTTTTATATACAGAAGGGTGTCATATAAATGGGTTACTTACAGATTGAATAGAAAAGGGTTGTGTTTTATTCAAGAAAAATTCACAGATTAGGATATTTATAAATAGGCCATGAACGCATGTTATATAGAGAATATATATATAGTGAACCCCCTGAGACATGTATCCTATTCTTATGTTATTTGATTTTCAATGATAGAGTACTCTGATAATGCTCAATTTCATATTTGTGTATGGTGTCAATTCATTGAGGTGCCAAAGGAGAAAGTAGAGCTACTACTTGCATTGGATACCACCAATGCGTAAGTCTTCTTCCTTAAAGTGAGCTTCTCATTGTCATATTTATGATTACATCATCATATTATGCTTATGTTTGTTTCCAATAGTATTTCTAGGGCGCATGTTACTCCAAATATTGCTCATGAGGTATACGTGTTCCAAAAGTTTGGTCTTGTAAACAAAGAATCCATTCTAGATAGATTGAGTTCAGACATGAGGAAGTGGGCTAAGGTTGAGATGAGTATAGAGGGAAGGAATTATCATGGTGCCGCTCCATGGTATAACTCTCTTTGCAATTTAATATCTCAGCTTGTATGGAAATTGCTTTTCTATCTCTAGCTCTCTTGTATGGAATGTGCTTTTCTATCTCTCGCTATAATTTTTTTATTTTTTTTTGGCATGATAGGATGAATTCTATGCCTTTATCTCAAAAGAAATTGCGAAGGTTGAGGCTCTTGGTATAGATGAGGCAGAGAGAAAAAACAATTAGATAAGTCTATAAAAGCCAAAGAGGATGGTGCGCAGATCGGATGCCGTATGCTCGCGTAGTGAATGCCGGAAGGTCCCCAAGAACAAAAGAACTCTACTTTTTGCACAAAACTCAAGGTAAAAAGCATGCACGACATGAACAAGAGACCAATTGGGTGCAATCTCCCCCCATGCCTTGTGTGAGCGCTCCACAAAGCATGTATTTTATGTATTAATCATCTTCAAGCTCAAATAATAGCCCAAATTACAAAATAGCACGCTTTTGGCTTTTGAGTTTGCTTTAGCACAAAATAGAAATAAAGCTAATGGGCAGGCGCCCAAAGAGTCAGGCGTACCCAATACAATGTCCAAATACAAATATCATAATCGTGCGCCCATGCGCATACAAAATAATAAATAAATATCCAACGCCTCAATAAATAAGCGCGACAAAATATAGGCGCCGTGCCTAAGGTATACGCCCATCAAAATATAAGTGATAACTAGAATACACGCTATCCTCCAATGCTTTCCTCCCCCACTGCTGCTATCTCTACACATCAACTGAAGCATTCACAATTGTTAGTAAAATAATACAATTAAACCGACAAAAGTGAATACCTAGCAGTCTTCAGCTACATAAATAAATCAACTGGTTAGAAATCAATCCTAACCTTAATTTATTACAAGTGTGCACTCTAAACTCATAAACGTTTATTAATTTAATATGTATTTTGCGAAATCACCCACTATGGAATCACCCATGTAAACACTAAATTAGTGAAACGCCCGCTGTCGTATTGCTGCGCATTCGAGATGTGAAAACCACCCGAAAGTTGTGTGTGCGATTTAATACTTTATGCACACTTAGTTGTTGTGCTTACATTTATTCTCTGCGTATGAGTATAGATGCTCACATGAAGGGCTTCACTTCAGACGTTTTTGTTAATAGCACACTTACTAATATTTATGGTAAATGTGGCAGCATTTTAGAGACAGAGGCGCATTGCAGATTGTTTGAGGAGGTTTCTTAGAGTTTGGAGAGACTGGCAAACCGTTCCATCGTCAATTCGGCCTGGGACAACCATATCAAGTCAACCTTTGGTGGGAATTTTGCAGCAAAAAAAACCCCCCCCAAGAAGCAAAAGATGTACCTTTACTTGCAAGAAGTGATATTATAGTTACACGAAATATTGAGTGGGCCAATCTTTTGGTTGGTTTTGAACAAGCAAATCGATATGTTATCATGGACCCTCGAGAAGGATTAATGATGGTTGGGTACATAATTGAATCAAGCCATTGGCTGCTTCGTCAATTTCTACACCGAAGGCGGCCATTCATTGCTTCTATTATGAATGCATCAGGCAATGTCCTATTTACTGTGAGGAGAACGCCTTGGTTCATTAACAGCACGATTTATGCTGAGATAGATGGAGGAGTTGTGGGCTTTGCAAAAAGGAGATGGAATTCTAGGGGCTTTTTCGGGGACAAAGGAGCCGTGCTTTAGGGGAAAGGAGCCGTGCTTTGGGGGGGGAAAAAGAGAAGCTTTTGTGTTTTTGAAAAGTGTTTTTGGTGGGAGAAAAGGGGAAGTAAGGAGGACGATATTCAGCGCTGAATATGGATTTGGAGAGGACGATACTCTGCGCGGAATAGAGGAGGAGCAACACCAGATGATGATCAGAATAGCACAAGGAGGAGCTGGAATAGCCTGGACGTGTGCGACGAAAAGGGAAGTATTAAGGATTGCTTGCTGTTGCACCATGGATCACAGATGAAGAATCCCTTGCAATAGTGTTGATGATGATGAGGAATCCCGTTAGGATCGCTTGAACCCAGATCCCAGAACCAGAATCACCATAACTAGATTCTTAACCCGCTCGGTTCCCTGTTATCTTGTCGACATCCATCGCAGTCCAGCTCTCTCGCCCCTCTCATATATGCAGAGAAGCTTCTGATTCAGAGGGCAAATTCACAGGCAGAGAGAGAAACACGCAGGCAAACACAGGAGAAGCGAGAGGGAGGCCGTCATCATACTGCAGAAGAAGATCCAATCCCCAAAAGGAAAGGTCCCTTTCCCTTTCCTCTGGACAGAAAGCATGGCTGCTATGACCATGTGAAAGCATGATGGCTTCTTAGAAAGAGCTCTGGTTATGTTGCTGCTGCTTGCTTTCTCAGGTCCTAGTATGCATTCTCTATGTGCTACGAGCCTTGGAATCAACTATGGGAAGGTTGCTAACAACCTCCCTGCCCCTGCAGAGGTAGTGAAGATCATCCAGTCCATATCTATTAAGAAGGCAAAGCTCTATGATGCAGATCCACTTGTCCTAAACACATTCCGCAACACAGACATCTCCTTCTTGGTGGAGTGGAATTGCTAGAGGCTGTAGGATTCAGCCTACAGACTGAAGGAGACGAGGTTTGGGCTATCAGAGAGGATGCCAGGATCAGTTTTATCTCTGCATATATAAACAAACCTGATTGCCTATAGTTTCTCTGTCAAAACGAGTGGTCCAGGTCACATTTGGAGCCTTCAAGAGCAGTTGTAATACTGATTCTAATAAACTTCAATGGTGTTTGTTGGGCCTCTACTAGTGATAAGAAAAATGGAACACTCATGCTAAACAGATGTTAGAAACTTAAATGCATCAAACAGAAGTGTTTTCTGTTGTTGTGATGTGGAAATATGGTATTTGCTGCAAATGAGGAACATCTGGTTTTTATCCATACCTGCAGAGGTTGACAAGACTGTGTATTGTAGATAAACTCCATGGTTTTCACCAAGGTTTGCCATTTGAATACTAGCAGTTACTGATTATGGACAGCATGGAATGTTGAGGCTTTTCTAGACTTTAACTGAATACAATAAGCTTCTGGTTCTGCACATTCAAGTTGCTGTTAAACTAAACACGGTTTTTGTGCTTCTTGTAAGGACAGTCTCAGATTGGCTAGTTAAGCAAAGTCAAGTTAAAAGAACTGGCTATTTGAATACAGAGAATGGGATCTTTTCTTCTCTAAAAGACACCAACAAAGATAAGGCATTGAATAATAATGTGGAATGCGTATGCTGGAAATGCCCGTCCTCTTCGCATATTTGTTGAACTTATATCCTGAAATTAGTCAAGGTCTTCTGTAGACACGACTTTTCTTTGCTTTCGAAACCCTTCGACATCTTTGGTGAACCCGACGTGAAAGCGTCACAGAAATTTCAGGATGGGAGATTCTTCAGCCTCTTCTACAATTCCAGCTGCGTCTACTTCAGCTCCATCTATGACTGCTGCGTCAAGTACTTCAACGGAGGATCTAAAACAGATTTTGCAGAATATGTCCATGTATATGCAGCTCCAAAATCAGCAAACACAAATGTATATGCAGCAACAACAACAATTGCATCAACAGCAGTTGTCTCAGCAAAGGCAACTCTATTCGGAGCAGGAGAATGCAAACAGCGCGACTAAGGCTATTGAAGCAGTTGAGAGTGAGAAGAAGCTATTTGATGGGCGTAATGTTTCAGCATATTTGAAGACATATGAGATCAAGATGGGGTTTTTTGGAGTTCCTGCTGGACTTATGAGTAAGTACTTCCTTCGTCTTGTCACACCTGCTTTGAGGACAAAAGTGACTGATCTATTTATTCAAAATACACATTGGCAAGATTTTAAGAAGGCCTTGAAAGAAGAATACTTCCTTGAGGACTTTGGTATGGCTACTCGGCGGTCATTCCGAGAGTGGGTCTACATGCCAAACAAGGGTCTTGCTGCTTCGGAGTTGATTCGAGAATTCGAAGAGAGGTATAGTCAGCTTGATGCTATTGAACAAAGAGCATTGGATGTTGAAAAAGTTGAACTTTTCTTGCAAGCTGCAGATCCTGCTCTTCAAGAAGAATTGGGTGAGCTTCTTGAAGATCGCACGAAGCCTATGGGTCTTAAAACTGATTGGCAGGATGCTCAGGATGCAGTCTCGACTTTGACCAAGAGGAGGATATGGAAGACTCGCCTACAGAATGGTTCCATGACACCTACACCATCATCAGCTCCTATGCCTACTTCTATCCCTGTTATTTCTTCTCCTCCTCAGCCAGTTTCTTGGCCTATGCCAGTGCCTATTGTTTCTACTCCACCTATTCCTCCTGTTCCACGACCGATGCCTACACCTTCTGCTCCAAAACCATCCGCTCCATCGGTGCCTACCTCTCTTGATGACATAATCAAAGGCATCACAGATTTGACACTTGAGTCAGTCAAAGCAGAGTTAGTGGGAAAGTTGAAGGAGCAGTTTGCTTCAACTGTGCCTACTACTTCTTCTAGTGCTCCTACTGCACCTAGGAGTGCTCCTAGTGCACCTAGGAGAGATCGGAGGTGTATTTGGTGTGATAGTACGGAGCATCAACATTGCAGGGATTGTGACTCTTTCCAGGATGCAAGGAGGCAGAATTTGGTATATTGGGGGCAAGATGGTAAGATTTGGTTGACTGAGACAGGAGCTCCACTTGCTACCAACTTTGGTAAAGGTGGAATGAAGAAGTTAGTGGAGGACATGGCTGCGCGTACTTCTTATGTGACGGCTAGAGGTGATGCTTCTGCATATGGAGTACAGATTGAGAAGGGATCAGAGACTCAGTCCGCACTATGGACTTATGCTATGGAGACTGCAAACAAAGGGAAAATTCAGCAAACTGTTTTGACTAGCGCAGGCTCTAGCATCAGATCAGAGACAGGTTGGGACTCGCCTGTTGACAGGTATTCTATTTATGCTTATTTGGCTAAATCTCATGGTGCAGATGTATTTGTTGAGGAGAAGCGTAAGAGGGATGAAGAAAATCCAAGTGCAGCTAAGAAGACTAGAGGGGGTGAGTTTGTTACTCCACCTACTGCAGGACCGTCTTCAAGACCAGGGCCAGATCGACAGATGGAGGATGCTCAAAAGAGGGAAAAGAGGCAAGAGCCTAGAGAGAGAAAGCAGCCAGGATTCAGATTGATGTCCGATATTGAGACATCTACAGACATGAGGAAAATCTTTAATGATAAGATACTTGGCAGTGAGGTGACTTTCACTATTTCTGAGATTTTGGGCATCTCAAAAAGAGAGTTTCAGGATCAGTTTCAGGAGGTCCTGAAGAGGAAAAGACATGCATTGGCTACCACTGATACACAGGGAGTTTTGATTGGAGAGTTGGATGAGGATGATGATGAGGTTATGGTTGATAATGCTTCTGTTTTGCCTCAGGTAGAGAAGAGGGTTCAGCCTATGCATTATGCTGAAATTGATGAGCCTGTTTTGATACCGCGTAGTCACTTTTCGCGGAGCCATTGGGCTAGGGCAACTACAGAGACGAAAGGTTGGAGAGAAACAGGTGCCTTATGTTGCATTGGTTGATCATGGTTCAGAGATTAATCTCATTGTTCGTGGAGTTTATGAGAGTAACAGATGGCCTATGGATGTAGAGCATGGGTGGCGTATGAGAGCCGCCAATAACACTGCAGGTGATTTATATGCTGCTTGCCCTAGTGTCAGGGTTTCTATTGGTGATGTAGAGGAGGATTTTCATTTCTTTGTGCAGGACTCATGCTCGTATCCCATAATTCTTGGACAGCCATTCATTACAGAGATGCGCATGGAAACAAAGGTCATGGATGATGGATCTACTTATGCACGGATTCACAGTAAAGATGGTATGAGAGCAGTTCAGTTTATGACTGTATGTGTGAACCATGTTAGAAACAGGGATACTCTCAGAGATGCACCCTTACCCACTGTAAGGGATTCGGGTTTTCATTAGGTACCGCCGTTTCGCGAGACGACGGTGGTACAGAGGAGAGGAGATTGGAGTTCTCGCCTCCTGGCAGCAGTGTTTTCTCATCCGGTTATGTTGGGATTTCAGCAAACAGTTCAATGAGTTATCAGAAGACTTCTAGGTTGCCTAGAGCTGCCACGCAGTATATATGCAGGAAGGAGAAAATTTTGAAAAATGCAGGAATTTTGGAGGATGATGAGCACATAGATGGTATGTATGACAGTGTGATTTGTGCAGATACGATAACAGAGATGGGAGATATGCTGAAAAATGATATGCTGAATTGTCATGGTAATGTATTAGTGCAATCCCTGGACATGTTTCATGAAATTGCAGATTTTGTGTCACAGATTGAGTCAGAGGCTGAGGTAACTCAGCAAAGAGTGTTGAGTGCTGAAGAAATTCAGCAAACAGAGTTTCCAGCTGGTTATGATCAGCTTTCAGAGAGACAGAGGGCTGAAAATTTTCAGCCAACAGAGTTTACTGCCGAAATATTTCAGCATTCAGAGTTTGGGGCTGTTCCTATGCAGTTCATAGAGCAGAGGGCTGAGAATATTCAGCCATTGGAGTGCAGAATTGCTGATTTACAGCAAGGTTTATGTAATGCAGAAGAGCATAATGAAGCCAGGGTTGACACGAAATACAAAACTGTGGATAAGAAGGTGAAGCCGGTTGCTGTACCGCTTCCATCTGACAGTGATCAGCAAATAGAGAGGGCTGCTAAACAGCAAATTTTGAGGAATCCGGAGTATATTGGTCATAAATTTTCAGCTGAGACACTTGCTAAATTGAAAATTGGAAATGGTGATTTCTTGTTACCCATAGAGAAGCAATGCTTTCAGGATATGCTTGAGCGTCATGGAAGAGGATTTGCTTTTGTCCCACATGAGATTGGATGTGTGAATCCTGACATTGTTGCTCCTATGGTCATTTTTACTATTCCTCATATCCCATGGAATCTCCGACCTATTCCAGTGCCTAAAGCACACTTGCCAAAGCTGATTGATTTATTGAATGAGAAAATCAGGATGGGAATCCTTGAGCCTTCATCTGCACCATACTCAAACAGGCGGTTTACAGTTCCAAAGAAGAATGGTACTCTTCGATTTATTCAGGACATGCAGCCAGTGAACAGAGTTACTATCAGGAATGTTGGTATAGGTCCAGTTGTGGATGAGTTTGCAGAGGCATTTGCTGGACGTGCCATCTATTCTTTGGGTGATTTGTATTCAGGTTATGATCAGTTTCAGCTGGCTTTGGAAAGCAGGGACATAACCACCATGAGAACTCCTATTGGGCTTGTCAGGATGTGTACCTTGCCTCAAGGTGCCACTAATTCTGTTGCGCATATGATGAATGCCATGCATAAGGTCCTTCGTGATTACATACCTCAGCTTACTATGCCTTTCTTGGATGATGTGCCCATTAAGGGGTGTGCAGAAGAAGAGAAGAATGAGAGCCTAAATGAGCAGGGATGCAGATACTTTGTGGCTGATCATATTTCAGCATGTGAGAAGATTTTGGCCAGGTTAGAAGAAGTGAACTTGACACTTTCAGGGCAAAAATCTGTTTTTGGAGTGAATGAGGTTGTTATTGTTGGGCATATGTGTGGATATTATGGCAGGAAACCCTCACCTGATAAGGTGAATGCTATAGGCAAGATTGCAGAGTATTGTTCTACTACTTCAGAGGTACGGAGATTCATTGGTGCTTGTGTGTTTTATATGATTTGGATACCTCATTTTGCACACATAGCAGATTGTTTGTATCAGTTGCTTCGAAAGGGGCAGAAATTCTATTGGGATGAGAGCCACACTAGAGCCATGCGGAAATTGAAGAAGTTATTGCAGAATGCTCCTACTCTCAGAAAAGCGGATTATAATTGTGATAGGCCTATTGTATTGACAGTTGACACTAGTCCAATTGGCATAGGTTGGGCTGTGGGTCAAGATGATGCAGATGGAAATAGGTATGCTATTCGGTTTGGGGCGAAAGTCCTAAACGAGAGACAGAGGAGATATCCGCAAATCAAGAGGGAGTTATTGGGGATTGTCACGGCTCTCAAATGTGACAAGGAGTACTTTATTGGAGCTTCAATTGTGGTAAAGACAGATTGCTTGCCATTGATTGGTATGATCACGAGTTGCTCTACTCCGGATATAGCTATGTTGAGATGGATTGCATACATCAAGTCATTAAATCCGGAATTTAGACACATAGCAGGAAAGGATAACCCAATGGCAGATATGTTGTCTAGAGCCAGATATGATGATGAGGAGACTCTACTTGCAGAAGAGGATGATGCAGAAATTTCAGCCACTATGGTTGATCATGTTTGTCATGTCTATGATATTGTGGCTTTCACAGAAGAGCTCTATGTTGGAGATTGGTTGCAGATTGGCAGGTACCTTAGTACACTAAGCAAAAGAGATGAATGGACAGATGAAGAGTTCAAGAAGATCATAAGGAAAGCCTATGGTTATTTTCTCAAGGACGGATTTCTTTGGAAGCATCCGAAGAAAAGAGGTGGATTACCTTTGCGGGTTGTCTGCGATAGAGAGACACAGTTACAAGTGATGAGGGAGTTTCATGAGAGTCCTTGGGCTGGTCATAGAGGAGTATGGGCTACTTATGAGAAAATCAGGGAGAAATATTGGTGGAAAGGCATGTACAGGGATGTTTCTCACTTTGTTGAGACTTGCAGAGACTGCCAGATGTATTCAGTAGTGCGTCATAGAGATGAGCTTCATCCGACCTATCCGCTATGCATTCATTATAAGTGGGTAGTTGATTTGGTTACCATGCCTATGGGTCTATGGCAGATGAGGTACATTGTTTTGGCTAGAGAGGATCTTACCAATCATGTTGAGGGCAGATCTTTGAGAACAAAGACCACTAGTGCAGTGTGTAAGTTCTTATTGGAGGAAATTTTCTGCAGGTATGGTTGTGTGGGTAAGATCACTGCGGATCGTGGTGAATTGGATGCAGATGAAGCTAGGGAGTTTTTCTCTCAGCTAGGAATCAAATTAGCTCTAACCACAGCATATAATCCAGAGGGAAATGGAAAGAGTGAAAGAGGGCATCCGCCGATAGTGAAAGCATTAGCCAAAGCATGCAGAGGACGGATTGGAGAATGGCCAAGACTTCTACCATTTGCTTTGTGGGCTGATCGTACGACTCATAGTGTTACCACAGGATATATGCCTGCAGAGTTGATGTATGGTCAGAAACCTGTTATGCCGATTGAGACTTGTGCTTTGACTTGGTCAGTTTTACCTTGGCAGGAGGATTTGACGAGAGAAGAGCTCTTAGCTCTTCGGATTTGACAGTTGGAGAGGAGACCTGAGGATATTCAGCTAGCTATTGACAGGTTGAAGGTTGCTAGACTAAGGAATAAGAACAGGTTTGACAGCAGGCATCGCTTGCGGCCTAGAGCAATAGAAGAGGGAGATTGGGTATTGGTCTTTGATAGCAGCCTTGAAAATCAGCATACTGCACTTCGGAAGATGGTGAAAAGATGGTTTGGACCGTACATAGTCAGACATGTCTTTGATAATGCAACATATGAGCTGACAGAATTGGATGGAACAGTGCTTAGAGTGCCTATTGCTGGAAAAAGAATCAAGATTTTCAAGAAAAGAGATGATGAGGATTATGCATTGGAAGAATTTTCAAGAGAAGAGCAACGACAAGAAACTCCAATGGAAGAGACAGATGATATGGCTGAAAATCTTGTTGATCTATCGGAAATGCATAACGAAGAGATTGATTTGTTTGTGGATCTTGATGATAATGATCATGGGTAGTTGGCCCATCCGGAGGATGCACAGGATTAGAGGGGGTGGATGTCGTATTGTTGCGCATTCGAGATGTGAAAACCACCCGAAAGTTGTGTGTGCGATTTAATACTTTATGCACACTTAGTTGTTGTGCTTACATTTATTCTCTGCGTATGAGTATAGATGCTCACATGAAGGGCTTCACTTCAGACGTTTTTGTTAATAGCACACTTACTAATATTTATGGTAAATGTGGCAGCATTTTAGAGACAGAGGCGCATTGCAGATCGTTTGAGGAGGTTTCTTAGAGTTTGGAGAGACTGGCAAACCGTTCCATCGTCAATTCGGCCTGGGACAACCATATCAAGTCAACCTTTGGTGGGAATTTTGCAACAAAAAAACCCCCCCCAAGAAGCAAAAGTTGTACCTTTACTTGCAAGAAGTGATATTATAGTTACACGAAATATTGAGTGGGCCAATCTTTTGGTTGGTTTTGAACAAGCAAATCGATATGTTATCATGGACCCTCGAGAAGGATTAATGATGGTTGGGTACATAATTGAATCAAGCCATTGGCTGCTTCGTCAATTTCTACACCGAAGGCGGCCATTCATTGCTTCTATTATGAATGCATCAGGCAATGTCCTATTTACTGTGAGGAGACCGCCTTGGTTCATTAACAGCACGATTTATGCTGAGATAGATGGAGGAGTTGTGGGCTTTGCAAAAAGGAGATGGAATTCTAGGGACTTTTTCGGGGACAAAGGAGCCGTGCTTTAGGAGAAAGGAGCCATGCTTTGGGGGGGGAAAAAGAGAAGCTTTTGTGTTTTTGAAAAGTGTTTTTGGTGGGAGAAAAGGGGAAGTAAGGAGGACGATATTCAGCGCTGAATATGGATTTGGAGAGGACGATACTCTACGCGGAATAGAGGAGGAGCAACACCAGATGATGATCAGAATAGCACAAGGAGGAGCTGGAATAGCCTGGACGTGTGCGACGAAAAGGGAAGTATTAAGGATTGCTTGCTGCTGCACCATGGATCACAGACAAAGAATCCCTTGCAATAGTGTTGATGATGATGAGGAATCCCGTCAGGATCGCTTGAACCCAGATCCCAGAACCAGAATCACCATAACTAGATTCTTAACCCGCTCGGTTCCCTGTTATCTTGTCGACATCCATCGCAGTCCAGCTCTCTCGCCCCTCTCATATATGCAGAGAAGCTTCTGATTCAGAGGGCAAATTCACAGGCAGAGAGAGAAACACGCAGGCAAACACAGGAGAAGCGAGAGGGAGGCCGTCATCATACTGCAGAAGAAGATCCAATCCCCAAAAGGAAAGGTCCCTTTCCCTTTCCTCTGGACAGAAAGCATGGCTGCTATGACCATGTGAAAGCACGATGGCTTCTTAGAAAGAGCTCTGGTTATGTTGCTGCTGCTTGCTTTCTCAGGTCCTAGTATGCATTCTCTATGTGCTACGAGCCTTGGAATCAACTATGGGAAGGTCGCTAACAACCTCCCTGCCCTTGCAGAGGTAGTGAAGATCATCCAGTCCATATCTATTAAGAAGGCAAAGCTCTATGATGCAGATCCACTTGTCCTAAACACATTCCGCAACACAGACATCTCCTTCTTGGTGGAGTGGAATTGCTAGAGGCTGTAGGATTCAGCCTACAGACTGAAGGAGACGAGGTTTGGGCTATCAGAGAGGATGCCAGGATCAGTTTTATCTCTGCATATATAAACAAACCTGATTGCCTATAGTTTCTCTGTCAAAACGAGTGGTCCAGGTCACATTTGGAGCCTTCAAGAGCAGCTGTAATACTGATTCTAATAAACTTCAATGGTGTTTGTTGGGCCTCTACTAGTGATAATAAAAATGGAACACTCATGCTAAACAGATGTTAGAAACTTAAATGCATCAAACAGAAGTGTTTTTTGTTGTTGTGATGTGGAAATATGGTATTTGCTGCAAATGAGGAACATCTGGTTTTTATCCATACCTGCAGAGGTTGACAAGACTGTGTATTGTAGATAAACTCCATGGTTTTCACCAAGGTTTGCCATTTGAATACTAGCAGTTACTGATTATGGACAGCATGGAATGTTGAGGCTTTTCTAGACTTTAACTGAATACAATAAGCTTCTGGTTCTGCACATTCAAGTTGCTGTTAAACTAAACACGGTTTTTGTGCTTCTTGTAAGGACAGTCTCAGATTGGCTAGTTAAGCAAAGTCAAGTTAAAAGAACTGGCTATTTGAATACAGAGAATGGGATCTTTTCTTCTCTAAAAGACACCAACAAAGATAAGGCATTGAATAATAATGTGGAATGCGTATGCTGGAAATGCCCGTCCTCTTCGCATATTTGTTGAACTTCTATCCTGAAATTAGTCAAGGTCTTCTGTAGACACGACTTTTCTTTGCTTTCGAAACCCTTCGACACCGCAAAGGATAGGCGTCCCCATCAACTTCTCGCACAAAGAATCCACTTTGTGTATGAGCCCCGGTCAACAAAGTTTACGGAATCCACTAAAACCTCACGGAATCCACCGTGAAATATGCCTCCTGGCATCATACCCCCGGGGTGGGATAGCATTTGACCTCAATTGCTATTAGCTCAATGTGGAACTAACAGAGTGGGGAAAGCATTTAAGTCTCTAGCGTGCATCCATTGGGCTTCCTCTACAAGATGGTTCTTAAACTTGACTAAATATCTAGAATATCTTCGGCCAGTTCTAGTGGTCATAAAGTCTGTATCTATGATAGCTTCAGGTTCAAGTATTTCAGTCTCTTCATCTAACAAAGGTGGGTTTTCATAAACATGGTGTACAGGTAATTGGCCTCTAAAGGGTCATAATAAACTAATGTGAAATGTGTTGTGAATTTTCGAGTGAGGTGGTAATTCTAACTTGAATGCATTATCATTGATTTTGTAAATGATCTTAAATGGTCCATAGAATCTAGGTGCTAATTTCACAACTAGGTGTTTATCTACACTTTGTAATCTACGTTTTTCTATTCTCAACCAAACATAGTCATCAACTTTGAAATTCATTGCTTGTCTTTTCTTATTGGCTTGTTTGGTATATGATTGCTGGGCTTTGGCAATCATTTCTTTAACCTCATCAAAAATAGTAGCGTGCATAGTAGCAATGTCATCAGCACTCTGAATTCTATTTGATAAAGATGCAACAGGTGTAGACAATCTATAACCATAAATCACTTCAAACGGTGCTATCTTTGTAGATGTGTGTGGTGTATTGTTATATGCAAACTGTAGTAAATGCAAATGTGTGTCCCATGTCTGTGGTTTAGAAATAGTGTAAGCACGTAAAAGATCTAGAATAGTGCTGTTAGTGGCTTCTGTTTGTCCATTAGTTTCAGGATGAAATGCAGATGAGAAATCAATCTTTGTTCCTAGGTTACCAAACAAAGTAATCCAAAAGTTGTTACACAATCTAGAATCACGATCAGAAATAATAACTTTTGGTAATCCATGATTAGTGAAAACGGTTTTCAAAAACAATTGTGCTGCCTGAGATGCTGTTAAAGTTTTCTTACATGGAATGAAATATGCTTGTTTACTAAACCTGTCTACTACAGTCCAAATCATGTCATCGTTAGCTTTAGTATTAGGTAAACCAGTAATAAAATCCATAGAAATATGTTCCCATAGTCTTGATGGAATAGATAAAGGCATAAGTAATCCATACTGTTTACCATGACATCTCTTAACTCTTTGACAAACCAGACATTCAGAAACAAAGTTAGATACATCAGTGTCCATATGTGGCCAATAAAAATCTTCAGTTAATATACGTAAAGTAGATATGATACCTCTATGACCTTGGTATGGAGGACAATGAATCTCATTCAAAACAAAAGATCTGAATGGAACTGTAACACATAATCTCTTTTCATAAAACATGAATCCATCATTATAAGACAGTGAATCAATAGGAATCCAGTTATTTCCAACTAATTTATTCCAATCAGCATGAAAAGTAATGTCCTGATGATAAGTATCTTTCATAGGAGTTAAAGAATCAAATGATATCAGAGATATTATGAATGGTGGGTCTTCTACTTAATGCATCGGCCACTACATTTTCTTTACCTGGTTGATATTGGATAATGGGATGAAAACTCTGAATAAAAGCTGCCCATTTGATATGTCGGTCAGATATTTGAGGTTGGCTAAGTAAATGTCTAATACTTTGTTGATCAGTCTTAATCATAAACTCAAAACCCATTAAGTAATGTTTCCATTGTCTTAAAGCTTGTACCACAACTAATAATTCTTTATCATATGTGGAATATTTAAGTTCGGAGGGTTTCAGTTTACAACTAGAATAGGCTATGGGATGATTATCTTGCATAAGCATGGCTCCTATTCCAGATCCGCTAGCATCAGTAACTACTAAAAAGAATGGTCTATTAAAATCAGGCAGTTATAATACATGAGCATGGGTTAATGCATGTTTCAATAAATCAAAGGATTTCTGTTGATTATCAGACCAATGATAAATAATACCTTTCTTTAAAAGTTTAGTCAAAGGCAAAGCAAGTAATGAAAAATTTCGCACAAATTTCCTGTAAAAACTAGCAAGACCTAGAAAAGAACGTAACTCATGCACATTTTTAGGTATAGGCCAGTTCAATATTGCTTCTATCTTCTTAGGGTCATCTTTAATACCATCTGATGACACAATATGACCTAAATATTCAATTTCTATTTTAAAGAACTCACTCTTTTCGGGATTAGCATACAATTGATTATCTTTCAACAACTTGAAAACCAAAGACAAATGTTCATAATGTTCTTTCTCATTTTTACTAAACACCAAGATATCATCAAAAAATACAATAACACAATGCTCATATTTCAAAAATATGCGATTCATCATTCTACTAAATGTAGCAGGTGCATTAGTCAATCCAAAAGGCATCACTAAAAATTCATAATGACCAAATTGTGTTCTAAATGCAGTCTTGAATATGTCAAACTTATCTAATCTCACCTGATGATAACCCGATTTAAGATATATTTTTCTAAATATGGCAGAACCTTGCAGTTTATCCATAAGTTCATCGACTCTAGAAATTGGATATCTATTCTTTACTGTAATCTTATTTAAAGCACGATAGTCAATGCACATACGATAAGTATTATTCTTCTTCTTTACCAACAAAATAGGTGCACCAAATGGAGAACTACGAGGTCTAATCAATCCTCTATTTAGTAATTCCTCAACTTGATTTTGAATTTCTTTGTGCTCTATCTGGTTATGCCTATATGGTGCTTTACAAGGTGGTTGTGTACCAGGAATTAAATCTATTTTATGGTCTTCAGGACGTGAAGGAGGTAAACTAGGTGGTAGATGTTCTGCAAAACAATCTTTAAATTGTGCAAGGAATTCTTTATGCCTAGGGTGCATATGTTTTTCTTTAGCTTGCAGTTCATTCACCCAAATTAGATAAGATTTACTACTTTTGCGTAATGCACGTTTAGCTTGAGTATGAGAAAGCAGTGGAAAAGCATTAGATGCATGCAAACCATACAATGTAATGTCTTTTCCTTGAAAATGAATATTAATTGAATGCGTGGAATAATCTATATTAGGATTATGCTGATGTCGCCAAGGCAACTGTAATGGTACAACTAGAAAATTCCTTCTTTCAGTGTATTCACCAATTTGAATTTTTAAATCATGCACCTCTTGTGTTCCATTATACCTTGTGCCTAAGAATGTTGCTTTAATGCGATAATGCATAGGAATAGTTTGTAATTTCAATTCTTTCACTAACTTTGCAGAAATAAAATCATGAGTACTACCATCATCATGCAAAATAATATTTTCTTTTCCATGCACTAAACATTTCATTGTCAATAAAGAATGTGGAGTTGGCATACCTGGTAAAGTATCCGAAGGAGTAGCAATGTCGTCTTCATCTTCCGTAAAGTCAGGCATTTCTTCATGTTCTTCATCTTCCATTGCTCCAAGATAGTTGATATGGACAAGTGGCTTCTTCGATTGGAAATTGGCTGCTAAATGTCTAGGTTGGTGGCATTTGTAACACACTATAGGTTTGGCTTTAGATACATTGTTTGCAATGGCAGGAAGTCTAGGAATATTAGGATTTGGCTGTGAAGTTGGCTTAGGGTTTTGATTCGTGTTCGATGGTAAAGCAGGTGGTATTACCCAAGACTTATGGAAAGATGATGAAGGGAATCGACCTTGATTGAATCTTCTAAAATTTGAATTGAATTCCTTAGATCCATAGTTACCATTGGCTTGAAATTGTTGTGGACGCTTGTCTCTTCCATGAAGCTTGTCTTCAATGTCATGAGCTAAAGAAATTGCATCTTCAAGAGTTGCAGGCTTGAACATATTGACTTCGACGTAGTAATGCCCAAGTAATCCAGACATATACTTGCGCTTGTGAGTCACTTTAGGTATGTCTTCAAGCATGCGTAACTGAAGTAAGGCATTCCAAAAGCATTCGGTGTACTGAGGAATAGGCTCACGATTTTTTTGCTAAAGAAGGTCCCATTGCTTTATGGCTTTTTCATGGAATTGTGGAGGAAGGAAATTGTGCATAAACTTCTTCTTGAAACTCTCCCAGATAATGGGACAATCTATGCTCTTACGAAACACGGTCCACCAAAGAGATGCTCTATCCACTAAATGATTAGTGACACACTTGATTTTATCTTTTTCAGCGTATGTTTCCTCATGAAAGTAATCATCAAACTGACTGATGAATGCAAGAATAGTTTTTCCATCTCGAGTGCCATTGAAAGTATGGAATTTGAAATTTCTTTTACTTATCTTTGTTTCTTTGCGAATGGATTGAGCTTCGAGAGTCGCATCGATGGTACGCCGAATAAGATCTTTAGATTGTGGTTCCTCTTTGTCAGTAGTCGATCTTTGTAAATTGGCCAATTGAACTTGCAATGCTTGCTGGGCTCTTCGTTCTTTGTCCAACTACATCATAATTAAATCCAACTTTTGCTCCATCGTAGGTTCAGGAAGATTGCCTTCAGCCATCAAATCATCCATATTTTGTTCTGTCATCCTGCAAAACTTCAAAAGACCTCACACGCTCAAAATCCAATTAGCGGGATGAGCGTAGCTCAAGATCGGGTGTACAAGGCTGATATATTTTTGTGTGTGGCTCTCACAATCTTCGTCTTTGGCTATTGCGAGATTTGTAATCTTTGAAAAATCTGCGTTTTGACCTTCTGCGTGTGCTGAAACTGGTTCAGCAAGTCTGCATATGCGGACAATACCTTCCCGGGAACAACTTTGCAGTTCGGAACATCTGCACTGGAACAGTCCTTATAGGAGTTTTGAACACAAGTCAGTTCGTGACTTCAGGTTACTTGCCAGACTTACAGAGTAAGTAATTTTTGACTTGCAAAATTTTGAACTTGTAGACTTTGTAGATTTTGTGTGACTTGACTTATAGTAGTAAGCTTTGAGCTTGATCTACCACGACGTCGAATTTTAGGGGAGGGCCATTTTTCACACCGAAAATTTCAGATGATGCCGCCGTGCCGCCGTTTTGTTCATTTGAAGCTTAGTAAGCTTCTAATTAAGCTTTTTAAAGCTTAAAACTCAAGCTTAACTATTTGAAAGATATGGCTTATCTCTGTGTGTTGACGACTTGGAGAAGAGGATGTAGGAGTGGTCCTCCGTCGTTGCAGGCCGGTCCTTCGCGATCAGAGGCTGGAAACAAAGGTTCTTAACTGCCAGGAATCCATACGTATTGACCGTTCGCAATGAGATTGACTGTAGAGCTCGATCGTTACAGGAGCTCCGCCTTCGCACAAGATGGGTAGCGATTGGAAGCTCTCGATCTCAGCTTCGCTCTGATACCACTAGTGCGCAGATCGGATGTCGTATGCTCGCGTAGTGAATGCCGGAAGGTCCCCAAGAAAAAAGAACTCTACTTTTTGCACAAAACTCAAGGTAAAAAGCATGCACGACATGAACAAGAGACCAATTGGGTGCAATCTCCCCCCATGCCTTGTGTGAGCGCTCCACAAAGCATCTATTTTATGTATTAATCATCTTCAAGCTCAAATAATAGCCCAAATTACAAAATAGCATGCTTTTGGCTTTTGAGTTTGCTTTAGTACAAAATAGAAATAAAGCTAATGGGCGGGCGTCCAAAGAGTCAGGCGTACCCAATACAATGTCCAAATACAAATATCATAATCGTGCGCCCATGCGCATACAAAATAATAAATAAATATCCAATGCCTCAATAAATAGGCGCGACAAAATATAGGCGCCATGCCTAAGGTATGCGCCCATCAAAATATAAGTGATAACTCGAATACACGCTATCCTCCAATGCTTTCCTCCGCCACTGCTGCTATCTCTACACATCAACTGAAGCATTCACAATCGTTAGTAAAATAATACAATTAAACCGACAAAAGTGAATACCTAGCAGTCTTCAGCTACATAAATAAATCAACTGGTTAGAAATCAATCCTAACCTTAATTTATTACGAGTGTGCACTCTAAACTCATAAACGTTTATTAATTTAATATATATTTTGCGGAATCACCCGCTATGGAATCACCCATGTACACACTAAATTAATGAAATGTCTGAAAAGGATAGGCGTCCCCATCAACTTCTCGCACAAAGAATCCACTTTGTATATGACCCCCAGTCAACAAAGTTTACGGAATCCACCGTAAAACCTCACGGAATCCACCGTGAAATATGCCTCCTGGCATCATTCCCCCGGGGTGGGATAGCATTTGACCTCAATTGCTATTAGCTCAATGTGGAACTAACAGAGTGGGGAAAGCATTTAAGTCTCTAGCGTGCATCCATTGGGCTTCCTCTACAGGATGGTTCTTAAACTTAACTAAATATCTAGAATATCTTCAGCCAGTTCTAGTGGTCATAAAGTCTGTATCTATGATAGCTTCAGGTTCAAGTATTTCAGTCTCTTCATCTAACAAAGGTGGGCTTTCATAAACAGGATATACAGGTAATTGGCCTCTAAAGGGTCGTAATAAACTAATGTGAAATGCGCTGTGAATTTTCGAGTGAGGTGGTAATTCTAACTTGAATGCATTGTCATTGATTTTGTAAATGATCTTAAATGGTCCATAGAATCTAGGTGCTAATTTCACAACTAGGTGTTTATCTACACTTTGTAATCTACGTTTTTCTATTCTCAACCAAACATAGTCATCAACTTTGAAATTCATTGCTTGTCTTTTCTTATTGGCTTGTTTGGTATATGATTGCTGGGCTTTGGCAATCATTTCTTTAACCTCATTAAAAATAGTAGCGTGCATAGTAGCAATATCATCAACACTATGAATTCTATTTGATAAAGATGCGATAGGTGTAGACAATCTATAACCATAAATCACTTCAAATGGTGCTTTCTTTGTAGATGTGTGTGGTGTATTGTTATATGCAAATTGTAGTAAATGCAAATGTGTGTCCCATGTCTGTGGTTTAGAAATAGTGTAAGCACGTAAAAGATCTAGAATAGTGCTATTAGTGGCTTCTGTTTGTCCATTAGTTTCAGGATGAAATGCAGATGAGAAATCAATCTTTGTTCCTAGGTTAGCAAACAAAGTAATCCAAAAGTTGTTACACAATCTAGAATCACGATCAGAAATAATAACTTTTGGTAATCCATGATTAGTGAAAACAGTTTTCAAAAACAATTGTGCTGCCTGAGATGATGTTAAAGTTTTCTTACATGGAATGAAATATGCTTGCTTACTAAACCTGTCTACTACAGTCCAAATCATGTCATGGTTAGCTTTAGTATTAGGTAAACCAGTAATAAAATCCATAGAAATCTGTTCCCATGGTCTTGATGGAATAGATAAAGGCATAAGTAATCCATACTATTTACCATGATGTCTCTTAACTCTTTGACAAATTAGACATTCAGAAACAAAGTTAGATACATCAGTGTCCATATGTGGCCAATAAAAATCTTCAGTTAATATACGTAAAGTAGATATGATACCTCTATGACCTTGGTATGGAGGACAATGAATCTCATTCAAAACAAAAGATCTGAATGGAACTGTAACACATAATCTCTTTTCATAAAACATGAATCCATCATTATAAGACAATGAATCAATAGGAATCCAGTTATTTCCAACTAATTTATTCCAATCAGCATGAAAAGTAATGTCCTGATGATAAGTATCTTTCATAGGAGTTAAAGAATCAAATGATATAACAGAGATATTATGAATGGTGGGTCTTCTACTTAATGCATCGGCCACTACATTTTCTTTACCTGGTTGATATTGGATAATGGGATGAAAACTCTAAATAAAAGCTGCCCATTTGATATGTCGGTCAGATATTTGAGGTTGGCTAAGTAAATGTCTAATACTTTGTTGATCAGTCTTAATCATAAACTCAGAACCCATTAAGTAATGTTTCCATTGTCTTAAAGTTTGTACCACAACTAATAATTCTTTATCATATGTGGAATATTTAAGTTCGGAGGGTTTCAATTTACAACTAAAATAGGCTATGGGATGATTATCTTGCATAAGCACGGCTCCTATTCCAGATCCGCTAGCATCAGTAACTACTAAAAAGAATGGCCTATTAAAATCAAGCAGTTGTAATACAGGAGCATGGGTTAATGCATGTTTCAATAAATCAAAGGATTTTTGTTGATTATCAGACCAATGATAAATAATACATTTCTTTAAAAGTTTAGTCAAAGGCAAAGCAAGTAATGAAAAATTTCGCACAAATTTCCTGTAAAAACTAGCAAGACCTAGAAAAGAATGTAACTCATGCACATTTTTAGGTATAGGCCAGTTCAATATTGCTTCTATCTTCTTAGGGTCATTTTTAATACCATCTAATGACACAATATGACCTAAATATTCAATTTCTGTTTTAAAGAACTCACTCTTTTCGGGATTAGCATACAATTGATTATCTTTCAACAACTTGAAAACCAAAGATAGATGTTCATAATGTTCTTTCTCATTTTTACTAAACACCAAGATATCATCAAAAAATACAATAATACAATGCTGATATTTCACAAATATGCGATTCATCATTCTAGTAAATGTAGCAGGTGCATTAGTCAATCCAAAAGGCATCACTAAAAATTCATAATGACCAAATTGTGTTCTAAATGCAGTCTTGAATATGTCAGACTTATCTAATCTCGCCTGATGATAACCCGATTTAAGATATATTTTTCTAAATATGGCAGAACCTTGTAGTTTATCCATAAGATCATCGACTCTAGGAATTGGATATCTATTCTTTAGTGTAATCTTATTTAAAGTACGATAGTCAATGCACATACGATAAGTATTATTCTTCTTCTTTACCAAAAAAATAGGTGCACCAAATGGAGAACTACTAGGTCTAACCAATCCTCTATTTAGTAATTCCTCAACTTGATTTTGAATTTCTTTTTACTCTATCTGGTTATGCCTATATGGTGCTTTACAAGGTGGTTGTGTACCAGGAATTAAATCTATTTTATGGTCTTCAGGACGTGAAGGAGGTAAACTAGGTGGTAGATGTTCTGCAAAACAGTCTTTAAATTGTGCAAGGAATTCTTTATGCCTAGGGGCATATGTTTTTCTTTAGCTTGCAGTTCATTCACCCAAATTAGATAAGATTTACTATTTTTGCGTAATCCACGTTTAGCTTGAGTATGAGAAAGCAGTGGAAAAGCATTAGATGCATGCATACCATACAATGTAATGTATTTTCCTTGAAAATGAATATTAATTGAATGCGTGGAATAATCTATATTAGGATTATGCTGATGTCGCCAAGGCATTCCTAAAATAATATCACTGGACTGTAATGGTACAACTAGAAAATTCCTTCTTTCAGTATATTCACCAATTTGAATTTTTAAATCATGCACCTCTTGTGTTCCATTATACCTTGTGCCTAAGAATGTTGCTTTAATGCGATAATGCGTAGTAATAGTTTGTAATTTCAATTCTTTCACTAACTTTGCAGAAATAAAATCATGAGTACTACCATCATCATGCAAAATAATATTTTCTTTTCCATGCACTAAACATTTCATTGTCAATAAAGAATGTGGAGTTGGCATACTTGGTAAAGTATTCGAAGGAGTAGTAATGTCGTCTTCATCTTCCGTAAAGTCAGGCATTTCTTCATGTTCTTCATCTTCCATTGCTCCAAGATAGTTGATATGGACAGGTGGCTTCTTCGATTGGAAATTGGCTGCTAAATGTCCAGGTTGGTGGCATTTGTAACACACTATAGGTTTGGCTTTAGATACATTGTTTGCAATGGCAGGAAGTCTAGGAATATTAGGATTTGGCTGTGAAGTTGGCTTAGGGTTTTGATTGGTGTTCGATGGTAAAGCAAATGGTATTACCCAAGACTTACGGAAAGATGATGAAGGGAATCGACCTTGATTGAATCTTCTAAAATTTGAATTGAATTGCTTAGATCCATAGTTACAATTGGCTTGAAATTGTTGTGGATGCTTGTCTCTTCCACGAAGCTTGTCTTCAGTGTTATGAGCTAAAGAAATTGCATCTTTAAGAGTTGCAAGCTTGAACATATTGACTTCAACGTAGTAATGCCCAAGTATGTGGGAATGGTGTAAACTAATTGCAAAGGGTAAATGAAATGGCAAGATGTTTACTTTAGATGCCAATATTCTTGAATTGAAGGTAGCCATGTTTGCTCATGATAGTGGACTAATCAAGGATCTTGAAATATTGCATAAATGCATTGGGCATGCCAATATAAAGTAGCTAAAAAATATGCAGTAGAAAGAGATTGTACTTGGTCTTTCGAGATTCAAGTACATGTACTCGGGACATATATGCTCAGCTTGCTAGTTTGGAAAGCAACTAAGATTTCTGTTGGTTCACATGTCCAAAATAACACTAGATCATTGTACTTAGTGTACTATGATGTTTGGGGCCATCACATAATGCATCATTCAATGGTGTGAAGTATTATGTCTCTTTCATTGATGCTTATAGAAGGTACACTTCGTTGTATATTTTGAAGCACAAGGATGAAGTGTTGGATGTCTTTAAAGATTTTAAAAATCATGTTGTTTTGGCTCTCATATCGCTTGCTTGAGATCAAATGGAGGAGGTGTTGACAGGTATCTTGCCAAGCATGGCATAAAAAATTAGCTTACAAGTAGTTATACACCTCAACAGAATGGTGTAGTAAAGAGGAAAAATAAGCTGGTTATGGAAGCTACAAGAGCTATGTTGAATGAGAAGAATTTACCAAACTACTATTAGATTGAAGTAGTTGTGATTGTAATATATGTTGTGAATAGGACTCCTATAGCTAGTATCCATGACATTACGCCTTATGAGAAATTGTATGGGCATAGAACTAACATCAACCATTTAAAAGTGCTAGATGAGAAGAGGAAGAAACTAGATCCATAGGTAGTCAAGTCTGTATTTGTTGGCTATGCACATGATAGGAAAGCATACAAATGCTGCATTTCCTTAAGGCAATATAACTTAAACCCAAGCATATCCTTGTTTGGGTTTAAGAAAAGGTAGCTTGGAGGCAATATACATAATTGTGTTCATGCAGTTGTCATGATGGGTTTAAGACAAGGTATCACTTCACTTTGGGAGTCCATCCTATGTCCTGTTCTTTCTCATCATAGTCTACATTGACATAAATTCTTAATGGGGACATATAATGCATGTGGTGTAAGTAAAATTCAATTCTGTCCAAGAGAAAATCTCGAGCGAAGTAAGGAGTACCTATCAAGATATTTCAAAATACAATGAGTACTGGTCAAATTAGAAAATAAAGGCAGGAAAAGCATTATGAAAGACATTTTCCAAAAGAAACCACTACCTATAATGGTAGAGAACTTGAGGACTCAGCTTTACTAGACACACTAGGTTTGGTCAAATGATGCAGCTTTAAAATTTGAAGCAAAACATCCATTTTACTTTGTTGCTAGATAGTGAGGTCTTACCACTTTGGAGCCAATTGCTAGGGATTCTCAAGAAGGTAGAGTCTCAAACAACAAGGTCCAAGGTGCCACTTATGCATGTCATTATGATTCCTTGAGTGATGCTCTCTCACCTCGCAACAATTTTACTATCCCTTTCGGAGAGAATAATGAGGAGGCTACTAACTTATGATTCCTTGAGTGATGCTCTCTCACCTCGCAACAATTTTACTATCCCTTTCGGAGAGAATAATGAGGAGGCTACTAACTTCTACATTTTCTAAAGTGTGTCATAACCAAGGACCTTACAATTAAGGAGCAAATTGATGCATGAGACAACAAGATAGAGGTGCATACTTTCATGGTGATAGGTCATTGGTATAAATCTCTACAAGGAAACTTGTATGAGTTGTGAGATAACAAGTCGATAACTTTCATATATTCCCACTTGATAAAGGCAACAAAGTTCTTATAGAATCTATAATGGTCAATGGCATAGCCAAAGTGTTTGAATTATCCAAAAAAGATAATGATGCTATATACAATAGCATACCCTTTGAGTTGTAAGTCAAGTTTGTGTTTTGAAAAATCATGTGACAATTCACAATAACCTGCTATGTAGTTCAGTGAACCACAAGGTTGTAAAAATTACTCTTAACTTTAAATCCTAAAACTTATAAGAGACTTTGCAACATTCGATTTCACAACTAATGGTGATACACCATTTAAGATTTGTACTAGACCACTGAAAAGTGGATATGCACCATTCATCAAATGACATCTTTCTAAGATTTACTATCAACTTTAGAGCCTTGTTCTTACTTCTAACTTTGAAACATTTAGCCTTGAGAAATGAATGGTGCTCCACCGTCCAAGGTTTGTGTTGGACCACTAGAAAGTGATTTTATACCACTAAAAGGTGGTGTTGGATAGTTGAAAAGTAGTTTTGCACAACTAAATAGCAATCATGAATCATCGAAAAGTGGCATTGCACCATTGAAAAGTGGTATAGTGACATAATTTTTCAATGGGACCTATATTACTTCAAAGTGTTAAATAATATTAACTACTCTTAGAGTGCCATCACACCACTCAAAAGTAGTGCTAAACCTCCCAAAAGTGGCTCTAAATCATTAGAATTCAAAGAATACAAAGTAGTGAAAAAACATGAAAAGAGTTTAATGGTGTAATATTCACAGGGAAAGCTAATATATACCATAGTACATTTTAGGCTATCCAAAGGTCATAGTCCATTTTAGGCTATCCAGAGTGCATGTATAGTTGAGGCTATCCACTGAACATAGTACATTTCATTCACATTCTTGCAGTAGTAGAAAATGGTTGTAAACTAGGGTAGACAATTGATCCTTGGGGTTTTTGAGGGGGACTACTCTTTGTATATTGCAAGGAGATTGCGGCTATTGCCCATCTGCACAACCACAATAAGAGCATATATTTGAGGTAGTACGGGTGTTGCTCCTCGTCCACGAGATCAAAAGTGGGAGGAGTTATGCAATTGTCCCCATCATTACAAAGGTTTTTGTACCTGAGGTTACCAATCAGCAATGTGTGGTTAGCATTATATTGGGAGAACTTGCTCTAGATGTGAGAAGAGGCTTTAAAAACACTAGCTTATCTTGAATCTTGATCAAAATATCAAGTATCACCTCAAAAAAATCCCCACTTCTCACATTGCCACTCTCATAATATATTCAAATAATAATAAGCCCTATCACACTGAAAACTTTTGGCCAACATGACTTCATTATGAATTCAATGGTGTGCACAAAGTAAGAGATCTAGATCATCACATTAGCAATTTGCCTAGATCTCATAAAAGTTGCTAAACATCTTGCGTATGATAGACCTAGAGGCTCTTTTTCAGTCTTGCAAATTTAATGCTCTTTAAGATGGGAATGGTGATGAAACTCTTATTGTCACATCTTAGCATTGTTGGATCTTCATCATGTACTTCCATATGCCATAGGATCCTCCTTAACCATACTAATTCACATGTAGCAAAGCAAGATACCTTGTACATTGCTTCAGTAGAAGACAATACCATAGTTGGTTGCTTCTTACTGATCCAAGACAATATTCTTGAACCCAAAGAGAAACAATATCTGGAAACTGATTTCCTGGAATCACTGTCACCTTCTCAATTTGAGTCATAGTTCCCTATAATAGCACTTTCATAACTATATGCAATACCATAGTCAAGAGTTCCCTTAAAGTATTTGAGCACCCATATCCTAGCCTTCCAATGACTTTCTTGTGGTTTGTTTGAGAAATTTCTTAAAACACCAAAAGTAAAATTAATATCTGGCCTAGTGTTACACAAGTAGATGAGGCTGCCAACCAACCTCATGTACCTCCTAATGTTTGCTAGTGTGGATATATCCTCAATGGATAACTTCACATCGATATTCATAGATATAGTTATCTCCCTAAACTCAATTATGCCAAATGTTTTAAAGGTCTCCCATGCATACTTTTTTTGAGAGAGGAAGATTTTGCGTGCAAGCCCAAATCTGTCATTTCAAACTTAGAGATCAAAGCCTTTTGAGTTTGGTGGATCTGATCTTCATAGTCATGTGTAATAAGAAGGTCCTCCACATATAAGACAATCATATGATAGACTTTTTACCATCCTTGTAAACATATAAGTTAGCATTTGAGGAACATATTTTGAAATTTAAGCCTAAAAAGTATGTCTCTACTAGTACCAAGCTCTAGGGGCTTGTTTCACCCCATACAATGCCTTCTTTAGCTTACAAACTTTAATCTCACAATGGGGACCTCAAACTATGGTGGCTGAGCCACAAACACCTCCTCCTTTAGGTCACCATTCAAGAACATTGATTCAACATCCGTTTGGGTAAATTGGCCACTTCTTATTAGTGGCCATTGCAAGTACTATGCAAATAGTAGTCATTCTAGCAATTGGAGCGAATGATTCTTGAAAATCAAATCCTTCAAACTGTGAAAATCCCTATGCAACTAATCTGGCATTGTACTTTTCTAAGTTACTATCAGCCTTGTCCTTTACATTCTAGACCCACTTCCTGCCAATAATATTTCTCTTTGCTAGCCTATCCACTAGCTCCCAAGTATCATTTTTCATTTTGCTATCATACTCAACTTGCATAGCTTCTCTCCATGTTGGATTGGTAGGTGGTTCTTCCAAGTCTACTACTTCTTACTTCTCTCATAAATCTCAGCCAAATCAAGGCCATATTGACTATATGAGCAAAGCCTTTCTTTACTCTTCTATTCTTAGAGATGTCCTTGGTCCATCTGCCTTTTCCTAACCTATGGTAGGCATAGGATTACTAGGATCATGGAGGTGCTTCATGGAAATGGATTTTTTGGTGGTATAATTGTAGATCGGTGAACTTTTTCTTCATCATCTAAAAATGATGCTTCCTCCTTCTCCTCTTGAGGGTAGGGATAGCTCTTGGGATAGGTTCATAATGAACTACTTTTTCATTTAGTAATAAAGTGGAAAAACTTATATTCTCCTCCTCCACTATATGTGGGTGCTCCTTGAACACTAGATCATGGCTCGCTATGATTTGCTTTGCCGCCTTGGTCATACAATTTATAAGCCTTTTTCTCATCACTATAACCCAAGAAGATACATTTTGTGCTTTTTGGATTTAACTTATTATTCTCATCCTTTGGAACATGTGCATAACATTCACATCCAAAATTTCTAAAATGTGAGGTAGATAGCTTATTACCGGGATAGGCCTCATGAGGAGTTTTGCTCTTAAAGCCTTTGTGTAACTCTGATTGTACTATAGTATTAATAGCTTCTACCCAAAACTAGTTAGTAAATACCTTGCCATTTCCACCATAGTGTGATTTTGACATTTAACAATGCCACTCTACTGAGGTGTATGAGGCATCATCAATTGACGCTTAATCCCTTAGCTCTTGCAAAAGTCTTCAAAGTCATGTCAGTTGAATTCATCACCACCATTTGTTCTAAACTTATTCGCACTTTGCCTTGTTTCATTCTCAATGTTTCAGCCATTCTTTAAACTTACCAAAATAATGAGTCTTATCATGAAGGAAGTACACCCACATCTTCTTACTATAGGCATCAACGTGATTAACATAAAATAAGAAGATCCTTCCAAGGCTTATGTGGGCATTTTACTATGTTGCTTGTTGTAACGTACCCACCTATCAACTTTCCAAGCACGTTTTAACGGTCCATCAAGAAATGAATCTAAGCATCACTGCTCGGCATTCCCATGGAATGTTTCGGCGTTTGTCGCATAGGGTTTCTCGAGTCCACCTCGCAACAGAATGTTCGCAATTGAACCCACTAGGATCAACCTGAAATCCAGGTTCCTAGTGGGTCAAGGTCTCCTAACAACATTCTATCATTGGGTCTTGGACATCCTACTTTACGCAAAGATACCCGAGCCGAAGCAGACCCATGCCACACTTGGTTCAAAGAGAATGGGAAACGAGAGGGATGCACTGCTCAACCTCTTTGCCCATATGGCATAGTTCCATTCTGATCTCCTAAAATGTCATGAATCGGGTTCTAACCTAACAATACCTAAAGGTTGAATGGCGATAAAACCTTGTGAGAAGCCTCCTGGTTCTCTAGGACTACCTTTCCGTAAGACAGACCTGTCAGGGGTTCCGCCCACCCGCTTCCCTCAGTAGGCATTCTTTAGTTATCTAATTAGGTCCTATCACATTTATGTGTGACATTTAAAATCAGCTTCATTTATTAAGCCTTTAAGGGAACAAGATTCGCTCATGTAATTTATGGCATAGATATGAATACAGAGCAAGAAATCCTTTTACAAACAAGTTCAAACAAATTCCTTAAGTTATCTTCATGTTAATCTTTGTCTTTTGCCTATACATGAGAAATTATGTATCCCTTCTTCCCAATAGAAGTACTTGGTCCAAATGGCATGGTATCATAATTTTCATCCATTATCTAGACTAGGATCTTTCGATGCCCTAGACGTTGAGCTCATGGCAACAGTCTTCAACTCCGTTCAAGACTAGGCAAGGGGTGTCCAGAGCTCCACTTGACCCAAGCAACGTAGGAGTGAGACACAACTTCTATGATTGGCCTTTTCACCACTCGATCTTCGGCCCGTGAATCGAGTGGTGCCCTCTCGGGTTGAAACACGGCGTGATCTTGGAGATGATCCACCCATGAAAAATATCCTTCCTTAATTAATCCAATTAAGAATCAAGCACAATCAAGGCAATCAGACTAATATCATCTTCCAAGAAAACATTCCTTTATTTCCCCATGGCAACTTGTCATCACTGACCCCTTCCATGCATTTACCATCAAACACAAGCACTTGGAATAATCATCCAAATCACATCCCAACAATTAGCTTAATGTAAAAAAATTTAGGGTGTTTCTCGATGATCAATCCAATTGTATATTTTTCCAAACAATGCAATGAAGGTCACCATATCATTTCCATCGCATATCCCCTCTCCCCCTTGGGATCAAAGAGCGATACTATGCATAATTTTAATTGACTTTATCTTCCTTTCCCCTAAATAATGAGAGACAAATTTCTAATGATGCAAGACTATCTTCTAATGCAAAGTAATCCCTGAATTATTGTGTGAGTTGTACTCAACTCATGGTTTGGTATCACAAGATAACTCTTTAACCATGTCTCAACACAAAACCTTCATAGGATGGATGCAAGACTTTAATGCAAGATCAACTTGTGTACCATCGATGATTATTTCGTATAACCTTTTCCATGCATGTACCACCTATGTGCACAACCCTCAAGGTAACCTTATATGCTGTTCATGCTACGTTTGATTTTGTTGTATAGCATTGGGATGCTATGATTGTATCTGGGTACAAGGTTTTGTGCAAACCTCAACATGCCATATACATAAATCTATGCAAGGTCATCTTTACTTGCGGAAAGAGTTATCCCATAATTCCCTATGAGTTCATTAACTATTGAGAAATAAATTCAGCTTATTTGTTAAATGTAACTCATGCACATGCCAAAGCGATATACCCTGTCTCAATGAATAGTGGAGATGGCAATTAGTATCTGGATATTCGGATATGAATTATCCATACCCAACATTGTATTTGTATTAATAGTAACGTCCTCGCCACTGGCTCCATTGTTGGATGAGGGATTACAATTGGTGCATGTCTCCCTCTGTTTGGGGGACCATATTTTCAGCTTATAAATCTCTCTCTCTCTCTCTCTCTCTCTCTCTCTCTCTCTCTCTCTCTCTCTCTCTCTCTCTCTCTCTCTCTCTCTCTCTCTCTCTCTCTCTCTCTCTCTCTCTCTCTCTCTCTCTCTCTCTCTCTCTCTCTCTCTCTCTCTCTCTCTCTCTCTCTCTCTCTCTCTCTCTCTCTCTCCCCCCCTGGGAGAGGTAGCATGCCGGGGTGACTCTCCTCTATCTTGAATGGGGTTTAACCTATTTAAAGAGGGAATAAGTTGCAGGGAAGAGATTGACTGTATGGTCACCCTCTAAGGAGGGGAAAAAAAAGAGATCCTTCAAAAGGGTTCTCTCCTTCCCTCTATCACCTCTCTCTCTCTCTCTCTCTTTGTGCCCTGCAGTAGTAGGTTGAGGCCTTCTCCCCCCAGCATGCCATTCAAGGCCTCTTCTCTCTTTTTTTCCCTTACCATGGGGGGTTTTTTATAGGTGTTTGGGAGGGGGGATGTGGAGTGGTGCTCGTGGGGTTCCCAACCCACCACCTGTTGCACTGCATGATAGACTGATGGAGGAGTTAGGGGTTGTTTGGCCACGTGGCCTCCCCCTTGATAGCATCGCCATGGTCGTTATTGACTTCCTCTTCTTCCATGTCATCCTCGAATCCTTCCTCCACACGTCGTCTTCTCCTTCCTTCCATCGTCATCCACTTCTTCCTTCCCCTTGCCACTTGTTCGGTGATGACAGGGGGAGGGAAGGATAATTAAAAAATATTTCAATTCCCTTTAATAAAGGGGGGGTTTTATGCGAGGACATTACATCCTCTCCCCCATAGAGAACTCGAGATGTCCTCATCTCGGAAGAACTAGGGAAGACAAGCATTAACGGGGCTTAAGGCATGTGGGTTAGGACCCACCATGTCTCTATTGTGCTTCTCTGATCCACTGCGGTCTTTTGAAACAACAACTTATTGTAGTTACATATCATGAATATCTTCTAGGTTTTTCCTAAGTATTTGATATGGAGCTTGTACAATTTCATCCCTTGTAAGTTCAGGTTCTCCTTGAGTCTTGTTGGGACAATTGATGTAGTTATGTCCAATGTTGTGGCACTTAGAGTATCGGTGTTTAGGGTGCTTTGGACATTCCCTTTTGAAATGATTGTTGAGATATTTGCAATCACACCTACTTTAGTCCCTTTGTGAGAAGCAGTGAGGGCTCAGGACTAGAATCCCATATGAACAGTAGGAGAAAGTACCACCACTCAATTCCTATAAAGCATTGTACTTGCACTCTTTTTCTAATGACAATGATAGTACTCTTTTCTTTCTAGTAAAGCGTCAATGTCATTGTCCATACACAAGATTGTGTTTATGAGTCCAAGTCTCAATCTTGGAACCTAATTCACTTGTGTGACAATTTGTCTTTGTCAAGGTCAATGTATTCATGAGTTTCTTCTTCCTCTTTCAACTTTCATAGCTTCCGCATCTGCCATGTTCTAGATCCCGCACATCTTGACATGGTATCAGAGCCCAGTCGGGCATGGCATAACTCCCTTCTCTGCTCTCTCAGTCCCTCTTAACCTCAGGTTGGCTCAAGTCTAGCTCATGGTTCCATTTCTCACCTCCATCTCTACTTGACCTTCCTTGGCAGCCATAGCCAGCAACATCCTATCAACTTGAAGCTCCTAGATCTCTCTCCACAGGTCATATCTGAACCTACTCTCTTCTGGACATTTGTTCCTTGACTCCTAAGGCTTCTTTGTATCACTTAAGAGCTTGAAACTGGCCACTCTATAGCTCAACATTGCTCAAATTGTTAGTCACTGCCATAGCCTAAATCTGTGACCTGCAGAACATACCTTGATTGGAGTCCCTGGATCTCCCAACACAAAGCATATCTCCTCTTGCTTTCTTCTAAGGAATCATTTCTCACATCAAGGCACTTCATCCCAGCACCAACAACCATGACATTGGTCACCCTCTGCTCTGGCATTGATGAAATCGCAAAAATTTATCTGGACTGCGCCTGTTCATGGTATTCTTCTCTGTGCGCGCAGTACAGGCCTCGATCTGGATGACAAGGATAGGGATTTGGTAGAGCATCACATAAGCTACATTTCCATAAAAAAAGTTTTGAAAATGATCCACCATAGCTCTTGCAATGTTAGAAAAACCAGGCCCCTATCATGAAACCCTAAAATCCACCATAGCCAATTTTTCACTCAAGCTTAAAAATCTCATCATTTTCTCTCTCCTGCCACCTAGAGCAAACATTGTCACTCTGATCTATTGTTCCAGCATCAAATCAAGGAGGGGAAGGACCTGGAAAGATTGAAGAAGGATCGACAACCCTGAACAAAGAAGATTCAAGCTCAACATCAACACAGACATAGTCTCCGCATAGTGTGTTTTCACACTGTCATTACTTGTGTCTCTTGACACATTGTAATTTGCTCTTCCATTGATAAATCTCAAAATTCTGGAGTTGATTTGCTATTGTTCCCGTAAGTCTAACATGGGCAAAGACTCTCCAACTACTCACTTCAAAGGAGTCGGGTTTCACACCTGGTAGACCCGCATCAAACTCATCCTGATGAAGAAGGGCCTCTAGGCCATTACCACTTTAAAAGAAAAGAGGCATCGTGATGCGGATCTTACTGTAACTTGGCAAAAGAACAATGATAAGGCCCAGGCCATTATCAAACTGGAGATAGAGGATAGCTATATCCACCATGTGGATAACTATGAGACCTCACAGGATACATGGAAGAGACTTGACACCTTGTTCGGTGCACAATCTAAATCATCAAAGTATGGTCTCCTGATTGAGTTTTTCAGGCTTGCACATCACTTGCTACACATCTAAATTACATGGAAGGACTTCTAACCCAACTTGCAGGAATCAACATTAAAATGAAAGAAGATGTTTGCATCGGTGCTCTACTTAAGATTTTGCCTCCTGAATATAATAATGTATCAACAACTTTAATCAACATGCCAAATCCTGAACTTGTTGATATCCAGGCATCATTGTTAGAGGAGGAAAAGAAGCTAAAAAATAAGAAAGAACCAAGTACCTCTAGAGATGAGCATGCATTATATGTTGGCAACACGTACAAAGGCAAGAAGGATCAGCTCTTCTGTGACTTCTGCAAAAGGACCAGACACACCGAGAAGTTCTACCATGCAAGAAAGAGGTCCCAAAAAGCCTATCTAGTTGCAGTCAAAGAAGAAGAAGAAAATGGAGCAAAGGAAGAAGAAGAAGAAGAAGACCACCAGGAGAAGGACAAACCTCATCAGTCCTTCTATTCAGATAGACTTTTTTAGTTTTGTATTTCCTAGCCCTAATGTCTCAAACATAAACTTGTAAACTCCTCAGTTATCTTTGTACTACAGCCTCTGTACACTTTGTAAGGCCCCTGCTACAGCCTCTTATTGTCCATCATGTTTGTGGTACCCACACTTAGCCTTTTCTGTGACAGCCTCTGGTGTTTTTCCATGTTTATGGTGTGCCCAAACTTTGCACGTGTTGCTTTCACTAAAGCCTCTACACACTTTGTACTTTTGGTTGTGATTGAGGAGGGGTATTGAGATATTTGTAATCACACCTACTTTAGTCCCTTTGTGAGAAGTAGTGAGGGCTCAGGACCAAAATCCCATATGCAGAGTAGGAGAAAGTACCACCACTCAATTCCTATAAAGCATTGTACTTGCACTCTTTTTCTAATGACAATGATAGTACTCTTTTCTTTCTAGTAAAGTGTTAATGTCATTGTCCATACACAAGATTGTGTTTATGAGTCCAAGTCTCAATCTTGGAACCTAATTCACTTGTATGACAATTTGTCTCTGTCAAGGTCAATGTATTCATGAGTTTCTTCTTCCTCTTTCAACCTCCATAGCTTTTGCATCTGCCATGCTCTAGATCCCACACATCTTGACAATGACCTAGCTCCCTGAACTTGTGGTCACAAAATTCATGGTTGTCCTTGGCAGGATTTTCTTCTTTAAACCAAATTGTCCTAGGATCCTTTCAACAAACTGAAGTGGTCCTTTATCGCGAAAACTTTGTTTCCAAATTTTCCTCTTTTTAGATCTAGACTGAGGTCCATGGTCAATCGCCTTTGCTTGTATAATTAAAGAATGCTCCCAAACTTCGACATTTTGGTAAGATCCAATCTATATTAGCTGAGAAGAACACTTAAGGAAAATTCATTCCAAGTTATAGCTGCCATTCCTTGCTAGAGTATCTCTACTCATTTGCCAGTTCTAGGCTCAAAATTGATGCAACTCGTATTACTCAGGTTAACTATAGTTACAAGAGTAAAGTCTATTCCAATACAAGTTGTGTTACATATCGATAGAACTTCTAGGATTTCTAATCATCTTGATAAGGGGTAGTGGGTTCCAGGTCTTTGTCTTCATCTAATTCCTCTATATATCCATAGACTGCACTTGTATAGCTTCGTTTCCTTGGAGGCTCAATTTCTTCCGGACTTAAGTTATAGGGTAGTTTGCTTGGACGTGCCGTAGCTCATTGTAGTGGTAGCATCGACGGTTGGGACATCTACGAATGTGGCCTATCTCTCCACACATGTGGCATCTTTTGTCCTAATCTCGGGAATCATCTTTGTCACAATTGCCCAAATTAAGTTCTTGGGCTATTGGCTTTTCTTGGAGTAATGCATCTTGCAAGTCCGTTGGATGCATTGCTTTAAGAGTTTAGAGGAGTGTTCAAGCCATGGAAAAAGTGACGCATATTTTAGTAGGGTTACGAACTTTGAGTAGTAGGCTTCCAAGGTTAATTACAACTACTTGAGCTTGAAGAATTCATTCATCCTCAAAGTTTGGTGGTTTAGTGGAAGGTATCGTTTGCATATAGCATCTTTCAACTGAGCCCAACTAACAACAGCTTCAAAAACACCTTGATCTTTGCACCATTGCTTCCACCATATCCGAACCTGGTTAACCGAGCATGGCCAACTAACTTAAGTTTGGATATCATTGCTTGTTAGGTAGCAACAGTTCCCAAAGAAAAGAAATAATCATCCATCGACTCAATCCATATCTCCACCTCTGCTGCGACGTCTATCCCTTCTCCACCAAACTTAGGTGCCTTAATTTTCTTGAGAAGGAATTTCTTCTCTTGCATGTTAGCATTCATGGGTGCAAAAGGTATCTGAAAATCAAGCCATACTACTTTGGTTATTTTGTTTAGGACATGTCTATGAACGATACATTAATCAATCATGTAGCATTACAAAGTTTTACTCTGATACCAACTGTAACGTGCCCGTCTATCGGCTTTCCAAGCACGTTTTAGCAGTCTATTAAGAAACAAATCTAAGTGTCACTTCTGCCTAGCATTCCCATGCAATGTTTCGGGTTTTGTCGCCTAGGGTTTCCCGAGTCCGCCTCTTGCTATGGAATGTTCACGGCCGAACCCACTAGGATCAACATGAAATTTGGGTTCCTAGTGGTCAATGTCTCCTGACAGCATTCTAGTATCGGGTCTTGGACATCTTACTTTATGCAAAGATACCTAAGCCAAAGGAGGATCCATGCGCCACTTGGTTCAAAGAGAATGGAAAACGAGAGGGATGCGTCACTCAACCTCTTTGCCCATAGGCCATAGTCCCATTCCGGTCCCCTAAAATGGCATGAATTGGATTCTAACCTAACAATACCTAAAGGTCGAGAACGATGATAAAACCTTGTGAGAAGCCTCATAGTTCTCTGGGACCACCCTGTTGTAGGACAGACCCATTAGGGGTTCCGCCCACCTGCTTCCCTTAGTAGGAATTCTTTAGTTATCTAATTAGGTCCTATCACATTTATGTGTGACATTTAAAAGTAGCTTCATTAATTAAGCCTTTTAGGGAACATGGTTCATTCGTGTAATTTATGGCACTGACACGAATACAGAGTAAGAAATCCTTTGACAAACAAGTTCAAACAAATTCCTTAACTTATCTTCATGTTAATCTTTGTCTTCTGCCCATACATGAGAAATTATGTATCCCTTCTGCCCAACAGAAGTACACGGTCCAAATCAAATGGCACCATAATTCCCATCCATTATCTAGAATAGGATATTCCAATGCTCTAGACGTTGAGCTCACGACAATCTTCAACTCTGTTATGGACTAGGCAAGGGATGTCCAAAGCTCCACATGAACCCAAGTGACCTAGGAGTGAGACACAACTTCTGTGGTTGGCCTTTTCACCACTCGACCTTCGGCCTGTGAAGCAGTGCCCTCTCGGTTTGAAATGCAGCATGACCTTGGAGATGATCCATCCATGAAAAATATCCTTCCTTAATTAATCCAATTAAGAATCAAGCACAATTAAAGCAATCAGCCTAATATCATCTTTCAAAAAACATTCCTTTATTTCCCCATGGCAACTTGTCATCACTGACCCTTGCCATGCATTTACCATCAAACACAAGCACTTGGAATAATCATCCAAATCACATCCCAAAAATCATCTCAATGTAAAAACATTTAAGGTGTTATTAGATGATCAACCAACAATCGATTGTATCTTTTTCCAAACAATGCAATAAAGGTCATGATATCATTTTCATCGCATATCCGCTCTCCCCCTTGGGATCAAAGAGTGATACTATGTAGAATTTTAATTGACTTTATCTTCCTTTCCCCTAAAGAATGAGAGACAAATTTATAATGATGCAAGTCTATCTTCTAATGCAAAGTAATCCCTGAACTATTGTGCAAGTTGTACTCAACTCATGGTTGGCAGCACAATATAACTCTTTAACCATTACTCAATGTGAAACCTTCATAGGATGGATGCAAGACTTTAATGCAATACCAATCGATGCTTATTTTATCCCATAATTCCATATGAGTTCATTAACTATTGAGAAATAAATTTAGGTTACTTGTTAAAATGAACTCATGCGCATGTCACAGCGATATACCCTATGTCTCAATGAATAGCGGAGATGGCAATTAGTACCTGGAAATTTGGATATGAATTATCCATACTTGACGTTGTATTCGTATTAACAGTAATGCCCTTGTCAGTGGCTCCATTGTTGGATGCAGGATTACCGTTGGTGCGTGTCTCCCTCTGTTTGGGGGCCATACTTTCGTCTTATAACTCTCTCTCTCTCTCTCTCTCTCTCTCTCTCTCTCTCTCTCTCTCTCTCTCTCTCTCTCTCTCTCTCTCTCTCTCTCTCTCTCTCTCTCTCTCTCTCTCTCTCTCTCTCTCTCTCTCTCTCTCTCTCTCTCTCTCTCTCTCTCTCTCTCTCTCTCTCTCTCTCTCTCTCTCTTGTCGAAGAGAGGTAGCGTGCCGGGATGACTCTCGTCTATCACGTAGGGCATTTAACCCGCAGAAAAAGGGAATAAGTTGCAGGGAAGAAATGGAGTGCATGGTCAGCCTCTAAGGAGGGGAAAAAAAAAGAGATCCTTCAAAAGGGTTGTCTCCCTTCCTCTCTCACACACCCTCTCTCTCTTTCCCTCTTCTTCTTCTTTCTCTATCTCTATCTCTCTCTCCCTCTTCTTCTTCTTCTTCTCTCTCTTCTCACCTCTCTTCTTTCTCTCTCTCTCTCTCTCTCTCACTCTCTCCCTCTCTATCACACCCTCACACACACACACACACACACACACACACACTCTCTCTCTCTCTCTCTCTCTCTCTCTCTCTCTCTCTCTCTCTCTCTCTCTCTCTCTCTCTCTCTCTCTCTCTCTCTCTCTCTCTCTCTCTCTCTCTCTCTCTCTCTCTCTCTCTCTCTCTCTCTGTGCCCGTGCAGTAGAGCAGGTCAAGGCCTTCTCCCCCTAGCATGCCATTCAAGGCCTCTTCTCCCTTTTTTCCCTTACCATGGGGGGTTTTTATAGGTGTTTGGGAGGGGGGAACATGGAACGGTGGTGGTGGTCTTCCCTACCCACCACATGTTGTACCGCATGGCGGACTGATCGAGGAGTTAGGGGGGGTGTTTGGTGACGTGGCCTCCCCCTCGACTTGTCGTACCGCATTGTGGACTGATCGAGGAGTTAGGGGGGGTGTTTGGTGACGTGGTCTCCCCCTCGACAGCATCATCATGATCATCATCGACTTCCTCTTCTTCCATGTCATCCTAGACTCCTTCCTCCACACGTCGTCTTCTCCCTCCTTTTGCCATCATCCACTTTTTCCTTCCCCCGCCACCTGTTTGACAATGACGCGGGGGGGAAGGATGATTAAAAGATATTTCATTTCCCTTTAACAAAGGGGGGTTTTTATGCAATGGCAGATGGGAACATTACACTTGCCCATCATACAAGGTTCACATGGTTTCTTCATTTTAGTACTACAAGCAGGTGAGCAACCATACCTTATGCATATTCTTTACCACTGCAAAACCAATGTGACCAAATCTTTCATGCTAAAGTTTACTTGAGCCTACCCCACTAGTGGTTATAAGAGAATTGAAATCATATAGGTTGTTCCTTCTTTCTCCTTTGCTGACAACTTTACCAGCACTGTCATTTATTTCTTTATCTATTTTAATGAATCTCACCTCATGGCCAATATCAATTATAGAAGCAATTGGTACCAAATTTCTCTTAATCGTATATGCAAAACATCATGTAGGCTCTTTTTCTTGGCATCATACATGACTAAAGGTACAACACTTGTATGTTTAATGTCATGCTATGTAGTATCATCATATGTACATACATAACCATGAGCTCCTACAATCATCTCATCAAACCATTCTCCATGTGGAGTCATATGGTTTGAAGCACTTGAGTCAATGTACCATTTCTCATCATCTTTGCTTTGCTAAGCCATATCTTTTGATACATGTGTGATGGCAAATAATCTATCTATCTAATCATCATTAGCATTATTGGATGATACATAATGACCATGTTGTCTACCCTTAGCTTTCATATCAACTTGCTTCTTATGATAGTATTTTGCAATATGACCATATCTACCACAATACTGATAGTCCTTGTCTCTATTTGACTATTCAATAGACTCTCAAGTACCTCTATCTCTACATGATCTCTCAGTGTCTTGAAAATATCCAAATCCTCTCTAAGCCTTGTGCATTTTTATTATTATATGAATTTTGTTGTTGGTGAAGAAAAAGGATGGGTCCATGACCTCAATATTGTTGGTGAAGAAAAAGGATGGGTCCATGTGTATGTGCATAGACTATTGCGGTCTAAATGTGATCATAAAAAATAATAAGGATCCGCTTCCTCATGTGGATGTGTTGTTTAATCAACTTAAAGAAACAAAATACTTTACAAAGATTGCCTTCATGTTAGGGTATCATCAAGTGCAAATACACATGGAGGATGTATCTAAAATTTCCTTTCAAATGCATTTTGACCATTATGAGTTTTGTGTTATACCCTTTGGCTAACTAATGCTTCTACCATATTCATGACAATGGATAGTGTCTTACGTCCATATCTCAGAAAACTTGTTGTCGTTTTTCTACATGTTATCCTTATTTATAGTCTTTTTGAAGAAGAATATTGGAAATATCTTTGATCAATCTTTGAGTTTCTCAAGAAGCACAAACTTTATGCTAAGAAAAGTAAATGTGAATTTCAATTATAAAAGTTCACTACCTTGGTCATATCACATCTAAAGAAGGTATTAGAATGATTCCAAAAAATGTCTAAACTATATAACAATGGCCTCATTCTACAAATCTAGAGGAGTTACAAATATTCCTTAGTTTGGTAGTGTTTTATCATAAGTTTATCAAAGATTATGCTAATATAGTAATTCCTATGACACACATTTGAAAGCTCAACATTGCAATTTCTCTTGGAGCGACGAGCTATATGGATCTACACAAAAAGTTTTTGGTGAACTGATGTTAATACCATAGCCATTGGAACCGTGCTACTCCAAGAGGGTAAAATTGTGGCTTCTAAAAGTAAAAAGATAGATAAGGCTCAAAAAAATTATTCTACTTATGAACATGAGCTCTATGTAATTTTCTATTGTTAACCCTCAAATGAATAAGGTGGAAAAGACGAAAAATCTAAATCAAAAGACAAGGCCAAGGCAAAAGTGAAACAGAAGATGAAGGCGCGCCAAGAAGAATCTGGAAACACAAGAAGTGCAAAAAAGTCCTAAATCAAGGAGAAACGCACACGAGAAAAAGCACAAGTCAATACTTTTGTAAAAAAGGCCTAGGGCGCACCATGATTTATTTTAAGAGTGTCGCGGGCTCTCACCCGTGCAATTTATAAAGGTAGATGGGCAGTAGGAAGGAAGCTAGGAAGATAGGAGGACAATGGGAAAAAGGGCCTAGGCCATGGCTGGCCATGTAAAAAAGGGGATAAGAGAATGACCACCCAAAAGGGATTTAGGGTTTTGTATATAAAGTTGAAAAGTGAATGAGAAGCTCATTCTTGTGTGTGGCCAAAAGTGGCTCTCTTCTTCTTCTTCTTCTTCTTGCTTGCTTGCTTAAGCTTGTGCTTGAGAGAGGGAGTGTGAGAGTGTGAGGGAGTGAGTGTGTGAGGGTGAGGGACCAGGGAGGAGAAGCTCTCCATCTTCTCCTCTCTTCTTCTCTTCTCTTCTCTTCTCTTCTCTTCTCTTCTCTTCTCTTCTCTTGTGCGTGGCAATGGATCTTGGAGTGGGGAGCTTGAGGATGGAGCTCACTTGAATCTTGCACTTGGATCGTGGAGCTACCGGAGTGCTCGGGAGAGGAGGTAACTCGATCGGGCATGGAGATAAGCTCACTACACCCATAGAGATGGATGCGCATCGGCTAAGTGAGAGGTAGCCATTAGTGCTTGGCTTGGAACGCTTGAAACAATAAGTAGTCTGTGGATCTTGGCGGTTGAGCGAGAGCTCCCACATTTTGATTCCATTGCCGGGACCAACAGATTCAAGCCTTGAGCACTTGCGTGCTTTGAATCGAGCATTGAAGTAGGGTTTTTCCCAAACCAGTGCTTAAGGTAGATAGGTAGGAAGTGAGGGAGTTTTGAAGAGGTATTCGATCTCCTTAGCAAGTAGGTTTTTGGTTTTTGGACTTGGAAAAGCATGTTGGAGTAGTGTAGGTATTTCCCTTATGGTTTTTTCTTACATTTAGGAAGGATAGGAGAAAAACATTGGAGCATGCAGTAGGGTTTTTTGTTGCTGTATAACAAGCTGAAACAGGGAAAAGAAGGGCAAAAAATGAAATTTTGGGTTAAATATTGGTGAGGGGAGCAAGACTAAGGTGAGTACAAGCCTTGGCAGGGTGATAAGGGGCCAAGAGTGGCAAGGAAGACCACATTTTGCATTGTATGGTTTCAAGAGAGTTGGAGAGGGGGAGAGAGAGCTTCATTGGGTAGACTGGCTTCAATCTGGCCATCGAGGAGTTCTTTGCCCACCACAGGTAATTCCACACCTTTCCCTACATGAGTAGTTTGGATCTAGAGGTGCTCGACCAGTAGGAATGCCTTGATCGCTCGGCATGACGAATTTTGTGGAGTCTGGCAAAAAATGTGTCGCACTCGACTCGTCCGAGTGACGTCGATTCTGGGCCGAGTCCCAAAATCGGCACTCGGCCCTGTCCTATATTCGGCCCTCAGCCTGGGCCGAATCAACCATTCGACCCTCAATGTGGGGCCGAATCAACCATTTGGCCCATCTTACTCAGACACGTGAAAAATTCGGCCCTTGGCCCTACCGACTCGGCCCAACCCCACTCGAACAAGTTGACATTTGGCCCTCGGCCCACCTGACTCGGCCTTTGGACAATCGGCCACTCGACCCTCAAACAACCACATTCGGACTGGCCAAATTTGACATTTGGCCCAATTGTATTCGGCCCTTTCTCATTCGGCCCTCGATGATTCGGACGGGCCGAATCAAGCATTCGGCCGCTACAATTCGGACCTACTAGGGCGAATTTAGATTTTTTTAGATATTTGACCCATAGACCCCGAAACCGACACAAAGACTGTATATACCCAAAAGCACATCATAGACCTATCACTAGACTAAAATCTAGAGCAAGTAGTTCAAAACTTGGCTATGAACGGCCCTTCAAATCGCGCATGGTGTTTACTGTGATGGCCCTGCGGGCCAGGGGAGACTACTCCCCCCTCTGCACCTCCCCCAAGTGGATTGGAGATAAAATGTGTGCCATGACATGTCCTCCAAATTAGATCCTATTGTAGTAATGGCGCTACACAAGCATGGATTCTCACTTGCAAAAGAGAAACCAAAAGCCCATACCCGAACAAAGACAAACAGAGACCCTAGAACCTCAATGGGCCAATCTAGCCTACAAGGGCAAAAAGTCCATACCACAAAAACATGTCTAGATTGTGTCTGGACTGCATCTAGTCAAAGCAGAATGCAACAAGCTCAAGCTACAACTCCGAGGATGACTAGACATGATAGTCTTGAAGATAGATGCACCTTGGACGACACTGCACAGATGACCCAATAAATCAGTGGAGAGTCCACATCTGGTTGTGTAATTGGGGACTCAAGGGCATGTATCAGAAGGCTTGAATTTACAAGCCAAGACCCGAAAGACGAAGACATAGTACCCCCTACTTATCTTAGGGTCAAACTCACCACAAAAGGGGAGCACTGTGTCGACGCTCTCATCGATGAAGGAGCTGATTTTAATATCTTGACCTATGAAGCATGGACTCTACTAGGCCAACTAGATCTCACATTGACTAATGCAACTCTTAGTCCTTACGGGGGACACTCCCAAGCACTTATGGGGAAGTGCAAAATCCTTGTAACCATTGAAACAGAAAGCTTGCCTATCCTATTCCATGTTCCTCCAAATAGTGCTAATTGTGGGAAGGAAACCCTCCTCGGACGACCTTTCAAAAGGGCGACCAAGTGTGAGGTCGGTTATGTAGCACAGAGGATATACTTGACACTACCGGGTGTGGGGATAATTGCAACCTTTAGTGAGGGTGACCTCATCGAACCTCGAGGGAATGGCAAGGAAGGTGCTGACATAACAGTCAAGCCTACTAACGAGAGAAAGGACTTGTTGAAAGAGTTGATATAGGCACAAGTCGAACAATGAGAACTAGTGAGTGAGGCCATGCTTGAAACAAGAAGGTCAGGAGACAATGCCAAGGACAAGCTTTGGACTTACAAATATCGTAGAAGACCCCAAAAGAAGCCCAAGCCTTATAGACGAAGGTATCGATGGAGAGCCAGCACAATGCTGAGATGGATATCCAAAGTGTTGCTACGTGCTCAAGGGTATTACGCAAGTAACCAATGGATTTGAATACGGAAACCCCATGATAAACCTCCTCTATCAGCACAGCTGAGGGTCAAACCGTATCAAGAGCAAAGAAGCGTAGGAGGAAATCTAAACAAAAATTCCACTCTTGAGTCAAAAACATTAGAGTGAATGAGCCCCTCACGAGATCGAAATCAAGAAACCAAACGAGACTATTCGAAGGGTAGATCCTCAGCCTAGCTTGCTTGACGAGTAGATATTAGATGTAATCATTGAGGGTAAGAAAAAGCCGCTAGTGCCTAAGAAGCCTTTGATTTTTGAAGAGGATAATAGGAAACATAGGCACAACATTGCTCATGGCAAGGTTAAATGCTCAACGAAGCAAATGGAAAAATCATCTAATAGCCAGGAGCAAATCTTCCAGCCAGTGACAAAGCCACTTAGGAGTCCCAAGTCTCCTACATCCTCTTTCCCGAAATGGACACATGAAGCACAACAACAATTGTCGAGTGCAACTGTTCAATCCCAATCTCTATCTCCATCTAAGCTTCCAAATGTCCAAGAGGTGGGACATGACACCACCCGTAGCTCTCGGCCCAAGGATATGCCTATGCAATCTAATGTGATTAGGTCAACTGAGGCTCGATCTGCACAAGTGAATGCTCAAAGGGCAACAAAAGTCACACCCACTTCGGATCTACCTGAGGACATGACACCGCGATGTACTAACAGTAGCCAATCCACTAAACCAGTTGTTACTACTTCCAATAAGGAATCACAGCAGTCACAGCTTTGGTCGTGACGATGCCCTTTGCGAAAGATGTCCTTAGCCATTCACAGGTGGAAGAGGTGTCGCAACCAACATCCTTGATATCTCCAACACTGTTGAAGCACCTAAAGCCTAGGCTAGAGGAGAAACCTCTCGAAGGTGTGGCCAAGGAGACGGATCTAACCAATCAACCTAGCAAGGTTGTTCAGCACGTTCCAGCTAAGTCCCATGAGAGCACACTAGAGAAAGAGAGTGCTAAGGCCCAACCAAGCACATCAATTTCAGGGTCCTGAGTCTTTGAGAAAGACACCTTCATTGCCCATGAACAAGAGGAGAACACAATGAACACAATGGCAATTACAAGTGGTTGTGGACGCCAAGAACATTGAGACCAAGAGCAGGGAAGAAATTGGGAATAAAGAATCGATTCCACCCACTAAGGAACCCATTTCCATCTCCCCTAATAATGGTGAAACCTCAGAAACATCCGTGTGTTCTACTAAGTCAAAGTGACCATCACCATCAGCGATTGCTCACACCACTCAATCCACCGATAATAAAACTTGCATTGACCAATTAAGGGTGGATACAACACTATCACAACATGGTGACAAATCTATACTAGTCACATCCAAGGAGAACCATGATGCGATAACAAAGCCTCAAGAGAAACATGGAAACCTCGAGGACATAAGCAATCCTAGAATTGACCAATCTTGCTCATCTAGGCCTGAGCCCCCAGCCATGCTAAATCCTAGGGAAACTCCTAAAACCTTGCATGAGATAGCAATCGAGCAAGCCCTCATTGAATATAGAAGTGTCATATAATGCTTAACTGAGTTGGATGCTAAGCTCAAAGTGTTCGCACGTGTCTACGTCCTAGCGGACATGGGCGCATTTCCTAGGGGGCAGCTGAAAGAATACTTACCATTTTCCCTATCCTGGGAAGAGCAAGAACATCTTGATGAGCACTATGATAGGCTCCTGCATGAATACATGCGACTCATCTCTGACGAGGAAGCCGACGAACTACGCTTAACTTTGACATTCAATGATGTGCTCTACCAACCAAATCTCTTAGAGATAGAGCAACTAAAGTGATAAATAGAGAGTCAAAGTCAATTTGAAAATTTTTGGTTTGAAAACCGCGTTGCAATGGTCAAACTAGGAGCCCATATTATGACAGTCTCAGAGGAGCGATTGGCCAAATGGCGGCCTCAAAGAGACCCAACCTATGTGGCGCCAACTTCCTTTTGAGTAACTGACTGCCATTCGGGGTATGGACTTAGCCAAAACTAGTGAAGAGAACCCTCTGGTTGATAAAGTTCTCACTGAGGAGGAGCTACATGTTGCCAGTAGACTCGGACAAGGTACCATGTTACTCGATCTTGCAAACTATCTATTGTTATTGAGTAAGCTGCCACGAGTACAGGATGCGTGTGCCACACTCCAGTACAATCCTGAGTTCTACAATTGGTTTTTATCCTCACGAAGTGACATGGATTCGTAAATATGTACATAAATAAACAATGAGTTTTGTGACCGTGTATAGATAATACCAACACACACAAGCAATGATAGTCAAGCGCATGGAGAAGAGTTTGGGTTTGACAGGCTAAGCTCCTTAGGTCCTCCTCTCACCAGATGTCCAGAAGTCGTGTGACCATTCCCGCCTCTAGGTGAAGGGCATGCAACCCTCGTTACTGCCATAGAAAGCCCTAACCAACACTCTGAGGGCGTAGATGGGACGCCATCCCCTTCTATACGCCTTTTTCCTTTTCGGTCTATCCTTCCGGGGACGAGCCCTACTCCACTCCATCACAACCAGTCCGTGTAACTTAGCATAAGCCAAGATCTGCTAATGGGGCTGGAATACGCCCCATAGTCGAAGCAAGATGAATATCATCACGGGGGCCATCCCTCTACAACAAACACTGCATGCCTCACCTCATCGCACCCCTCGTCATATGCGCTTGATGATCCATTGTTTAATCCCTTTCATGAAAATAATTCTATCATGCCTCAGGGCCTAACCCTTGGTTCACATTTTTCATGTTCCCCCATAGTAGCCATCATGGAGCACCTAGTGCAACTGGCCTACAAGGAAGCTATCCGCCATCAAAGGGAGCATACAGCAAAGCTCCTCCACTAGAGCACTATGTGCCTACCCTTAAGAGGTACGCACCAAAAAGAGGCCCTAAGCAACACCTCCCTGGACGTATGCCAAAAACTTCCCATGCCAAGAAAATGAAGGCTCAAGGGAACACCCGGGGTGGCAACCTTGGCCGTGTAGGCCCTCACCAGACGCTTAGGCATCAAGTGCTCGAAAGAGGAGAAGGCAGCTAGAAACAAGAGGGAATTTGATGAATTATTTAAAAGCATTCTTGAAACAGCTACGGCCAGGGACTACACCATACGGGTCCCGGTCGATATCTTCCCTGCCCGGCCTGATGGGAGTCCCGCACTAGCACAGCCCCAATCGCCTGACCACCCAAATTCACCCCGTCTCAAACAAATAGAATAGGCCCTATGTTGTATAAGCTACTTGCCAAATGCCATTTTTTCATAAATTTTTGTCCTTAAGTGGTTAAAGGGGCAAGCTCCTCAACTGTACAAACCTACCTTACCTACTACTAATACATGTTGCGTCTTTAACAAGCGCCAATGATATGCACCGCAGTCAGCACCATAGGATTTTGATAAAGCAATATCTTTTTGTGTTGCATTTTTTCATTATAATTGACGCATGTGACTTGCATATACTCTCACGAAGTGTCAAGTGGATGTAGGACGACACATGCCTTTGTACGAAAGTGTTCAATGCCCAAGTCACCACAAGGCCACCAACCTCACAAAGAGCCATGACGGAAGCCTCACCACTGAAAGAGAAAATCACCCATGTCGATCGCCCACATCGCATGGCCCAAGCATGATTAGTGGCCACTCTCTCTTTCTGGGTCAAACTCTACACCTGGAACTCACGGCAGCTGTTAGCTCAATTGTACCACATCGCACGTTACAAAGAGGTCTTGCAAAATCTCCAGTGTTTCTCCCCATCTCAACAACTGTTCCTCTAGAAACGAGGCTAGGACACAATCATCGTTGTAATATCCATTTTCACAGTCTTTGAATCTCAACAGTTCCCAATCCAATTGAAAGGCTGATAGCCTCAACGTATTGCAATGGTTGTACTCATGTTATTCTTTAAATTTTTTAAAAAAATAAAAAGAATAAAAAGAATAAAAAGAAAAAGAAAGAAAAAGCACTCACAATCACAACACGACACCTAGGGGTCCTCAAATTAGGTATGCCCAGTGACCTTGGTTGGCTGGCTCCATCCCTAGTTCCCTAGCCCTCTACACATCCCCCACAATTGTTCAGGGCACATCAAGAGCAGAACATACCTAGGGAGCTTGTTCCCCCTATGGTTAGACCTGTCACCTTGACCCAATTGCACGATTCCTTTTTTGCATCTGCCTTAGTACCATTGCAATCGATCGTGGTAAGCACCACACGAATGGCCATGAAAAGTACACCGTACTTGTTGAGCAAGCCTAGTAGCTACCAACTACCGAAATTTTGGTGTCAATGTGTTTGATTATGCTACATCATTCTGTCACAACGCAAAGGATGTCTCATACACCTTCATGTGTACTTCTCCTCAACATGGACAATGTTGCTTCATCCACACGTTGTTACGAGGAACCAACCCACGATCTTCTAACTACATAATATCTAAGTATGCACAAACACTCACATAATATTTGCACCAAAATATATACACATTTTGGGTCCTCAAGTGCAGGACAATACTCTCAGCTTGCTTAGAGTTCGACCTGTCTCCCAAACTAATTGAACTAGGTCTTGTGCACGATAAAGAAGACTAGCACTACCCCAAGGGAGAGACCACCTATGAGAGGTTTTCAATTGCAAGTATTGAAGACTCCCACGAAAGTGTCATTCGCCCTTCATCAATACTCAACTCTGAATTCTTATCCTTTCTCATCATGCAAGCCCACCAAGAATCGTCGACCACAAAATCCCCAGAACATCAATACTTGTGCCAACCCATAAGTGCAACTCCCAGCCCTATCACCAACAATGTGCCCCCAATGACCTTCATCCACACCACCACCAAAACTCCTCCCAGCAAACCACATATGTCCCTTCCACCCACGTCTTCGATGCATGCCAAAGCCTGCTACCTATGACGGTGAGTGCCATGGGACTGGCACTCATCTAGGAGGGGGTAATGTTAACCCTCAAACGAATAAGGTGGGAAAACCAGAAAATCTAAGGCAGAAGACAAGGCCAAGGCAAAAGTGAAATAGAAGATGAAGGCGTGCCGAGAAGAATCTAGAAACACAAGAAGTGCAGAAAAGTCCTAAATCAAGGAGAAAGACACACAAGAAAAAGCGCAAGTCAATACTTTTGTAAAAAAGGTGCAGGGCGCACCATGATTTATTTTAATAGTGTCGGGCTCTCACCCTTGCAATTTGTAAAGGTAGATGGGCAGTAGGAAGGAAGCTAGGAAGATAGGAGGACAATGGGGAAAAGGGCCTAGGTCACGGCCAGTCATGTAAAAAAGGGGATAAGGGGATGACTGCCCAAAAAGGATTTAGGGGTTTGTATATAAAGTTGAAAAGTGAATGAGAAGCTCATTCTTGTGTGTGGCCAAAAGTGGCTCTCCTCTTCTTCTTCTTCTTCTTCTTCTTCTTCTTCTTCTTCTTCTTCTTCTTCTTCTTCTTCTTCTTCTTCTTCTTCTTCTTCTTCTTCTTCTTCTTCTTCTTGCTTGCTTGCTTGCTTGAGCTTGTGCTTGAGAGAGGGAGTGTGAGAGTGTGAGGGAGTGAGTGTGTGAGGGAGTTCCTTCTCTTCTCTTCTCTTCTCTTCTCTTCTCTTCTCTTGCTCGTAGCAATGTAGCTTGGAGCAGGGAGCTTGAGGATGGAGCTCGCTTGAAGCTTGCACTTGGATCATGGAGCTACTGGAATGCTTGGGAGAGGAGGTAACTCGATCGGGCATGGAGGTAAGCTCACTACACCCGTAGAGATGGATGGCGCATTAGCTATGTGAGAGGTAGCCATTAGTGCTCGTCTTGGAACTCTTGAAACAATAAGCGATCCATGGGTCTTGGCAATTGAGTGAGAGCTCCCACATCTATGATTTGAAAAACTGGTGCCATTAACTATATGGTGATACATTTGATGTAGTATTTGATGAAGAGAGTATCAAATGGTTTACTACCCTAAAGTATTTGAAAGGAACAAAGTCTTGATGGGATGAATTTTTTCAAGGGTTTAACTACACGCTGTGGTATCGCAAGGGTTGATATAATGTTGTAACTGATACTCTAAGTAGAATGCTAATATTGAAGAGTGATCTATTAGAGTCACTATAATTGAAATTAGTCTTATGAAAAGGTGTGGAAAGTGGTTAAAAGAAGGGACCCCTCACCAACTCATGTACAAGATGTGAATTCCACATAGGGTCCTCTCTTACAAGCGATGAGCTCCATTAATGGAAGAACTTTACCATCGATGATGACCACTTATTTCACAAAGGTCAAATACGTGTACCCTTGGACTTAGATAGACGGTGCAAAATTCTTTTTTAGTATCATGATAGTTTTAGTGCACGTCATATAAGGGTAAGAAAGACCTTTGCACATGTATGTAGACATTTTTATTGATCTAGAATGCATAAGAATATAGAGCAATATGTTATTCAATGCCAAAGGTGTCAAGTGGACAAAGCCAAGTGCTTGAAGGTAGGTGGGATTTTACATCCTTTAGAGATCCCTAATTGCAAGTGCAAAAGTCTCTCTATGGATTTTATTGTTGGACTTTCTACTAACAATCTTGATCATAATGCCATTTTGGTAGTAGTGGAGAGACTCACTAAGATGTATGGATTCATTCCAACAAAATCAACTATTAAAAATCTTGAATTAGCATGGTTATTTGTAGAGAATGTTTATCATCTTTATGGATTTCTAGTCAATACAATAAGCAATTGTGATCAAAAGTCTAATAGCCATTTTTGGAGAGTTGTATTTAGAAGATTAGATAAGATTCTTAATCTAAGTACCACAGATTGCCCTCACATATATGGGAAAACTTAGTGGGTAAAACAAGTTCTAGAAGATATACGATGAGCATATATACACAAAAAAAAACTTGATTGGGAAGATTATTTATCCATATTAGATTTTGCTTACAATATTGCTAAGCATGTGACTACAAGGTCTAGTCCATTCATGCTTATTATGGATTTCAGCCTTGATCACCAGTTACCATGGGGTTAGCCAATGAGAAAATCCAATATGTGAAGGAATTTCTTCAAGATAATTTTGATATGATAGAAGTCGCACACTTCAATGTTAAGAAAGCTCAAGAAAATTATTATAAGAAATATGCAAATAAACATACACATATGGTTACTTTTGGAAAAGGTGATAAGGTCTACTACATATTTTAGAACACTCAAGAAGTTTGAAGTCTAGATTCATTTATCTCCACAGTATTGTGGCCCATTTAAAATCCTTAAATATGTTGGTGAAGTTTCATGCAAATTTGATTTACCATCCTCTAATAGATTCCATCCAGTCTTTCATGTTAACTAATTGTGAAGGCAACTTAGTAAAAATGATATTTTGGTGGACAACCAATTCAACCTCATGAGCTAGAATGGACATTGGATTTTCATGAGCATTGTACATGTCATTATGTTCAAAAACAAGTTTTGATCAAGTGGAAAGATAGAACCAAAGAAGGTTCCACTTGGGAGAGAAATACTATACTCAAAAAGTAAATTTTCTTTTTAATTTTTGAGGATAAAGATTCTTTTAAGAGGGGGGAAGTAATGTGAGGACAAGGGTCTTGAGCAGACATGGTCTATAGGATAGCTCAACTATAATGCTAATAGCAAGTAATGGACCATTATACTAAGGCATTGATGGTCTTAAGGGGTCAAGAGATAGTTAGTCTACATTAGGGCACAAGGGTGTTTGGACCAAAAGGTGAAAGGATAAGCAATCAGTGTGAATGGACTTACTAAAAGTCAATCTAAACATAGTCCATGGATCTGTCTAAGGATACCAATATGGTGCTAAAAGAGGCTATCATATTGAGTCGCTACGAGGTTAACTAAGCTTTTTTTAACTTTTTTTTTCATTGAAGACAAGGCATCTACACGTGCATGACATTGACCCTTGTGCAAGTCTCCCAAATACATATCCTGTATTTGTAGTTTTAACAAGTTGCATTGTGACAAATATAACTATGGATGATAATATAGTGTACACAAGTGTAGTGAGCCGGAATCTCTCAAAATAATACAACAGTGGAAAAAATGCTAATTATGTGTCTTGTGGGACACGTCTTAGTAACCCATCAGGAAGAGAGTCCAGAAAGCACCGCCCGGCACTCCCAAGGAATGTCACGGGGTTTGCGATCTAGGTCTTCCCGAGTCTGCCACACGAAGCAGAAGCATTCTGGCCATTCCCACTTAGGACCGACCTGAATCAGGGTTTCCCTAATGGTCAAGTTCCTATGAGGTAGCTAGCGTCGAGCGCCAGATGAACTACTTTGCGTAGAAACGTTAGGGTCAAAGCGGATTTATACTGCACTTGGTTCAAGGAGAATGGAAAACGAGAGGAATGCGAAGGCATAGTCCCATTCCATTCCCCTAAAACAGCATAAATCAGGACTCTAGTCCTAATGATTCTAGGTCATTGTTACCTCGCTGTCCAATCCTTTGAGAAAAGTTCCCGACATACCGGGACCACCCTTCCATAGGACGGACCTAGGGTCACATCCACCGCACTTTCCTCGGGTTCCTTTAGTTATCTAATTACCTACCACATTTAGTTTGACAAGTAAAAACAGCTTCCTTAATTAACCAATTAATCACTGGTTCCTTCACGTAACTTAGGCACTGACATAGAAAAAAAAATTCCTTTTTAACATTTGATCTTTATTTATCAGTCTTTGGAATACATCATATAATCCACTCGAAGGCTATTCCAGCAATCCTCAAGGATCGCTATTCCACGTTCCGCCCATTGACTAGTATGTGGGCCTCGAGATCCCATCTCGAGTCACGTCGGCCTCTTGTGCAAGATCCGGAGGCAAGGGATTTACGGCCAGAGCCCCCACTGGCACCCAGGCATCCTCCTACTCCAAGCAGCACCCACGGAGAGACCTCTCGTGGTGGGTTCGGTCCATGTACCCGGCGCGGCTAACAACCCCCTTGGATAGGGTCAGGCAGACAGTCAAAGGTAACTGATACTACCTCTCCCTCTAGGATTTCAACCTGAAGCATTAGTTATTTTTCCGGCATTAGTTCCTTGAGCAAAGAAGTACAAACAATGCTTCTAGTGTACAATAACGAGCATTCCAGTGGTCGTTTGTACGGCCAACAACTAAGGTGTGAATCCTTTTCTCCGAATACATCCAGCATTCAATCCAGGATCAATCGCGACTTGGCAAGATCCCAAGGGTTTCGTAAGCTAAGTTGCTTGTTTACCCTCTTTCCTTGGGTTAGGGTTTATACCCTGTTAACCCAAATTGTCACTACTTTACGTTTCCATATATTATGGTCAATAAATCCTGGACAACCCCATTGTCCTCACTTGATTGGTCAATTGCTTACCAGGCAATTCATGATTACCCTAACTTGGCAAATCAGCCCCAAGGAAGGGTGATGTAGCAGGATGACTACTCATCCTCTAGAAAATTAGACTTGTACTTAGAACTCGCCAACCTTGTTCTAAGGAGTGGCAATACTATGTTGTGATCTAGACACAAAACCATGCGACGTTGCAACTTGTTGCACGAGATAGGTGTCAGCACCTAACTTGTGGGATTATTTCTCCCATCACATGTTATTCCTTGGTCAAGAATCCTTTGGTCAAGATGTAGGGTTTGGGAGTCCTCTTGACCCCCAATCCAACCCTAACCCTACTAGGCCGATAACGCTTTGGCCCTAGGGTTCCTAATTTCCTTGCAGAAGTCTAGCATTTGGTCATCCGATCACTAGAGTGAGAACCCTCGATCATTCTTGCACGGCTAATCTGACAACCCTAACATTTTTGAGAATGTGGGTAGAATATTTGGGATTGGAAATATTAGGTCGGTAACCCAAGTGTGATACTAGGCAGAATTTTAACGTAACTTAACCCTACCTAGCACTTTGAGATGATCGTCATATGCAATCTAATTGTACCTTTATGATTTTCATGTGAGCTACTCAACTATAAGCGGATTACTTAGTTGAGCCATCCAACCCCTGAGTAAAGATGATTTTCACTTTAAAGATGCAAATACATTCTTCTAAATTTGCAAGTACTTTCCCCTCAAAGATGTAAGTAACTGGAGGATAGGTGAGATGCATCATTCCATGTGAGTATGCAACTTCAAACCATAGACCTTTTTCTTTTATGCAACTTAGAGATCATTCTTTTCCTTGCCCTATCCTATAATGATTGACATTCAAAGCTAACTCTTATAAACCCTACGTTGATGCAACGAAGTCAAATCTTTAATATTTTTTTAGTGAAGATGCATTCAAACTTTGATAAAGAACTCCACGCATGAGCGAATGCCATGAGTCCATCATTGACTTAATCCTTCCTTTAGCACTTAACCCAACCTAGATTGTAATTATCATCGTATGCAACTTGCAAAGTACATAAATCCTTTCCATGCATTGCAACTATTCCGACATCATTTAATGGGCATCAACGATTATTTTACATGCGAATCACAAGTATGCATTATGTGTTATATGCCCTGTCCTATGCGCGATGCAACAAAGATGCCTTTGCACAATTCCGTCTTTTAACTTATGCATCATGCGTTCAGAATTTCAACTACCGTTAACCACGAAAGTACAAGCAATTACAAATACTTGACATGCAACTAACTTGTAGATCGAATGAGTAAATAAATTTCCTAATGCATTTAAACTTTCCTACAAGGATTAAACATGCCTAGTGCATCCTTTTCATGCGGAATTAATTTTAGGAACCTGGGCATTAAGAATCGGGGTGTTGTCCACTCGCGTACTCAGGGTGGAAGCTCCCGCATGTGCTTCTCTTGCCTTTTTCTTAGGAGCCATTCACGTAGTGGACTTGGATTCCGCAAACTCTCCTTGCCCTATTTCCCGATTCCCAAAACTGCCTACTAGGCCGAGATTTCTCCCCCATGCAGAAATGGGGCCTTACAAGACCGATTTTTAAAAACCGGGCAAGGCACGGGTGAACAAGGGTTATGGAAGCTTTGATAGAAGCTTCTAATAGAAGCTTCCAAGCTCTGACTTAGATAGATGGTGTGGAGTGATGATGATGGAGAGGATGACGACAATGATGATGAAGATAAAGATGATGATGATGCCAATGAAGAAGGCGGCATCCTAGCAGCATGACCAAGGCGGCGGCGACTGTGGACTGACGGCGGCGGGCAGCAGCACTTTGGTGACGAGCAGCAACAGCACAAACTTCCCTCTTCCCTTCAAGCTTGAGGAGGGGGGTTCATATATAGTATGAAGGGGAGGGGGGGATAGCCACACAAGTGGCGGGCAGCATGTTCCCCTCCCCATGCTCCTCCCCCACTTAGCTCATACTCCCTCTCCCCACCATGTAATGTTGAAGGGGAGGGAGTTTAATAAAAAAAATTGCACTAAATTATCCCTTTTTTTGTCCCTAGAAGGGGTATTTGTTGAGATATCGAGCTCCACTCGTGATATGCCAGGGTGATCGTTGTGCATTTATGTCACCAACTTGTTAGTTGCAGATGCGGTTGGTACACCGCCCATGAATAATAGCTAGATGACAGCTATCCTTATCTACTCTAGTTTGTGGCTCAGTTAGTATGTCACCTTAGTTAGTTGAGTTTGGTTTGAGACCCATATATAGGGTTCTTCTATTTCTATGTACTAATGTTATTTTGGCTTACACAACTAAGAAGAGGAAAACTGTTTTCAGCCTCCACCTGTGTGTGTATTTCCCCCATTGTGCAAGTAAGAAAGCTACAAGTGAGACTCCTTCCTTCTCTCCCACAATCTTGACATGGTATCAGAGCCTTGTTCGTGGTAAGGAGCTCAAGAAAGCAAACCAAGTTCGCGGTGTTCTGGTAAGAGGACCAGTGTTGCTTTCATTTTTCTGTTTTGGGAGCAAGTCTCTGCAGGTAGCATAGCCGAAAAGTGCAAGAGTGCATTGTCTCAGATTGATATGCCCTTCACGGTGTAGCAAGAACGCAGTATATGCTGCGAGAGAGGGCTTCGGTTGCTCGCGGTGTAGCCCTCGGTTGCCCTATTTTTCTGATTTGAGGCCATTTCGGGGCCTGTTTTGGAGGCGAAAGTTTTCTGCAAGCACTTAGGAAAAGGCTCTGTTTTTTGCTGTGCGACCACTGTTCTACAGGTCGGTAAAAAGTTACCGTAGAAATTGCATTGTATGCCTGTGCGCAGAGACATTGGGAGATACAGAATCATCCTTGTTGCTTGTTGATGCAAAATCGTCACTAGGAAGTGACTGTGTGGTTAAATACCACTTTTGTCAGTTTTACAGATTTGCCCTTGTGAGGCTGAAGCTGTGTTTTTTGCAGTGACAGAATTCTTTGCAGTGTTCTGTAATGGCGTCTGATTCTCTTTCACAGATTATCATTGCAAAGCTTGACAAGAACAACTTCCAAGCATGGAAGTTTAGAATGACGAATTTCCTTATGGGAAAAGGATATTGGGAATTCGTTGCAGGAAATGAAGAAGAACTAGTTCTTCCTGATGTTCCCAATCAACAGCAAATGCACGCATTTAAAGGGTGGCATGAGAGAGCCAGAAAAGTTATGTACTGGCTATCTATCAGTATTTCAGACTCTATGATTGTGCATATTCAGGATGCAAGTATGCCAAAGGAGGCATGGGATACTTTGTCAAAAATGTATAGCACAAATATGCAAGCCAGGAAAATGCAACTCAAGCAAGAGTTGCACAATGTGCAAAGAGAAAGTATGAGCATCAATGACTACCACATGAAGGTGAAGAAGATTGCAGATGCACTTGCTTCCATTGGGTCGCCAATGGAAGATGATGACTTAGTTTCTGTGACCTTGAATGGTCTAGGAAAGGATTATGCACAATTTCGAACATCCATTTCCATCCGTGAAAGATTTCCTGATTTTGAGGAGTTGATTGCTCTTTTAATTTCTGAGGAGCAGAGAAATGGCGGTGTATCTTCTTCAGGAGGAACTTCAAAAGAAACTGTCTTCTACTCAAATGCTGGAAGAGGTAGAGGCAGAGGTAGAGGAGGCCGATCTGGAGGCCGTGGTAGAAATCAGAATATGCAGAAAACTCAAGAAAACCAGTCCTATGGAGGAGGACGTGATAACTCTAGAGGCAGGAGGAGCCAAAGAGGTCGTGGTGGATGGCAAAGAGGCCAAAATGCAAACAACAATGTTGAATGCTACTACTATGGTAAAATGGGTCACATGGCTAAAGACTGCTATAAAAAGCAGAATGACAAGACAGGGTGATGACAGAAATGAGCATTTTTTTACGGTGCAGCACATGAACAAATCTGTGACAAGTGCAGAAGAAAGCAACGAACTGTGGTATGTTGACTCAGGTGCATCAAACCACATGACAGGTCATGCAGAATGGATGCAAGATGCAAGGAAAATGGAAAAACCAGGATTTGTGGAGACTGGTGATGATACTGCACATCCTATTGTGCAAATTGGAAAAATTCCTTTGTCTATGTAGGATGGGAAGAAGAAATACCTATTGGATGTATTTCATGTCCCGAATATCACCAAGAACCTAGTTTCTATTGGTCAAATGGTTGAGCAGGGCTTGCAGGTCAAATTTAATCCTCATGGATGCTTTGTTGAGGATATGAAAAATAAAGGTCGCTTGATAGCAAAAGGAAAGAAGAAGGGCAGAATGTTTACATTGGATGCAGATATGCTTGAATTGAGTGCAGCAATGTTTGCACATGGGACCGGTGTAGTTGCAGATATTGATATCTGGCATAAACGCATTGGTCATGTTAATGTACAGCGACTTAAATCAATGCAAGCCCAAAATATTGTTCTAGGATTGCCTAAATTCAAGGTTGCAAAAATGCATAAGGTATGTGAAGCCTGTCAATTTGGAAAACAGGCAAGGAAACCATTTCCTAGACATGTTCAAGAGCCATTGGAATTAATCCACTCTGATGTATGGACTACTAAAGCTGCATCTATTGGAGGCTGTCATTATTTTGTCACTTTTATTGATGACTATAGCAGAAAAATTTGGGTGTATTTTATGAAAAAGAAAAGTGAAGTTTTTGGGCATTTCAAAACTCTTAAAGCTATGGTTGAAAAAGAAACAAGCCTACAAATAAAATTCCTAAGGTCAGATGGAGGGGGAGAGTACCTCTCAAATGAGTTTGCAAGGTTCTTGCAGGAGCATGGCATAAAGCAGCAATATTCATGGAGTCATAGCCCATAGCAAAATGGAATTGCAGAAAGAAAAAACAGGCATATTGGAGAGGTATCTTGTGCCATGCTCAATGAAAAAGACCTGCCAGATTTTTACTAGGCTGAGGCAGTTGCTACAGCAGTCTACATAATGAACAGGACTCCCACTGCAGCAATACATGGCATGACTCTAGAGGAGAGGTATACTGGTAGGAAACCAGATATTTCTCATTTGAAAATTTTTGGTTGCATTGCCTATGTTCATGTGCTAGATGAGTTGAGATCCAAGTTGGATCCAAAAGCTGAGAAGTGCATCTTTATTGGTTACTCTCTATAGCAGAAAGGGTATAGATGCTATAACCCTTCTACTCGTAAGTTTACAGTGAGCAGAGATGTTGTTTTTTATGAGATGAGTAGTTGGTATAAACCAGTAAATGTGATTGATAATGTAGATGCACAAAATGGTAATGCTGCACAGAATTCAAGCAGCAATCACAAGATATTAGTGGACCTGGAGTGTCCTCTAGCAGTGGTTCACATTCTTCACCATGGACAGGCAGATTGAGATCAGAAGAATCTTCTCAAAGCAATGCAGATAGTGGTATGCAGGTATCACGAAAAGGAAAAGAGAAGGTAGATCAGCCCATGTTTGATGTGAATGCAGGTCACTCTTATGTGGATGGTGAATCCAGTGGCTTAGAACAGAGCATTGATGATGAGTTGGGTATTCCTCCTGTTGTTACACCTGGAGTAAGGAAAACCAGGGATGTTTTGAGAGCATCTGGAAGTGAGCCTACTTTATGCAGGTCTACCAGAGCTAGGTATCCTGTGGATAGGCTGAAATATGATGGATTTACAGCCATTCACTATGCCTATATAGTCAAAGTGATACAGGAACCAGAACCCACTTCTTTTAAGCAAGCCATGGGAAAAGAAAAATGGGAGAAAGCCATGGATGAAGAAATGGATGCTTTGGAAGCAAATGCTACATGGGAATTGGTACCTTTGCCTAAAGATAAGAATGCAATTGGTTGTAAGTGGGTTTATAAGGTGAAGCACAATGCAGATGGCTCTGTGAACAGATACAATGTAAGATTAGTAGTCAAGGGGTATGCACAAACATATGGCATTGATTATGAAGAAACTCAGTCCGGTTGCAAGGATGGCAACCGTAAGAGCAGTCATTGATATGGCTGCATCAAAGGGATGGTCTTTACATCAGATGGATGTAAAGAATGCCTTCTTGCATGGTGATTTGCAAGAAGAGGTCTATATGGAGCAGCCACCAGGTTATGTGCATGATGTTCATCCTGAGTTTGTTTGCAGGTTGAAGAAAGCCTTGTATGGCTTGAAGCAAGCACCTAGAGCATGGTCTGACAAGATAGGACAGTATCTTGTCACTATTGGCTTTCAGATTTCCAAGGCAGATTTCTCACTTTATGTGAGAAAAACAGAGAAAGATATTATGCTGCTTGTCATTTATGTTGATGATTTGATTATCACAGGTGATAGTAATGAAGATATCCTTCATGTGAAAATGCTATTGAAGCAGAAGTTTGAGATGAAGGATTTGGGAGAGCTGCGTTATTTCTTGGGCATTGAGGTGATTAGATCACCAAGTGGGATATGGCTCTTGCAGAGGTAGTATCGATTGGACATGCTGTCCAAATATGGGATGGTAGGCTGTAAGCCTATTTTAGTTCCTTTGGAGCAGAATGTGAAGTTGAGCGCAAATGCAGGTGAGCTTCTCGAAGATCCTACTATGTACAGATGGATAGTAGGAAGTTTGATTTATATGATTATCTATGATGTTGGATTGGTAAGTCAGTTTATGCAGGCTCCAAGGAAACCACATTTGGATACGGCTAGACGCATACTCAGGTATGTGAAGTCCACATTGCAGTATGGACTATTTTATGAGATTGGGGTTCAGATACAGTTGCATGGATACACTGATGCTGATTGGGTTGGTAGTATTTCTGATAGACGATCTACCAGTGGATATGTGTTCTCTTTTGGGAGTGCTGCAGTCACTTGGAGCAGCAAGAAACAACCTACAATTGCCTTGTCGAGCACAGAGGCTGAGTACAGGGGTGCAGCAATGGCTGCATGTGAGGTAGCTTGGTTGCATAAGCTACTTTATGATATGCATCAGTCTACAGATGGGCCAGTTGTCATTTATTGTGACAACATGAGTAGTATACACTTGGCAAATAACCCAGTCTATCATGCTAGAACAAAGCACATTGAGGTGCATTATCACTATGTGCGAGAGAGAGTTTTACTAGGTCTTATTGATCTAGTTTATGTCGGCATAGAGGATCAGGTAGCTGATATATTTACGAAGGCATTGGGCATAGAGAAGCTGCGCAAGTTCAGAGACCTGCTTGGTGTGCAGGAATTGGGATTGAGCTCAAGGGGGAGTATTGAGATATCGAGCTCCACTCGTGATATGCCAGGGTGACCGTTGTGCATTTTTGTCACCGACTTGTTAGTTGCAGATGCGGTTGGTACACCGCCCATGAATAATAGCTAGATGACAGCTATCTTTATCTACTCTAGTTTGTGGCTCAGTTAGTATGCCACCTTAGTTAGTTGAGTTTGGTTTGAGACCCATATATAGCGTTCTTATATTTCTATGTACTAGTGTTCTTTTGGCTTACACAACTAAGAAGAGGAAAACTGTTTTCAGCCTCCACCTGTGTGTATATTTCCCCCATTGTGCAAGTAAGAAAGCTACAAGTGAGACTCCTTCCTTCTCTCCCACAATCTTGATAGTATTCCTGCGTGGAACTACGGATTTTGAGCCATGGCTTCCTATATGCAACACAGAGCTGGAGTTTGCTATTGCGCGAGGATGGAGCACTTAGCCCAAGGTTTTTCTGTGTAGGAGACCACTCAAATTTGCTCTTGTGCAAGATGTACGGGATCTAGGGTCATTAATATTTTGTGCGAAAATATTACATTCTCTCCCCCTTAGAGGAATCGAGATGTCCTCATCTCGAGAAGATCTGGGGGTATTGTTGGTTGAGAGTACTTTCATCCATCCAAGTGGCATCCTCTTCGGGGTAATCTTTCCACTGGACGAGGTATTCTCTCAAGGTCCTGGATCTCAAATGCCTCTCCCGAACATCTAAGATCGTGTCATGCCGTAGCTCAAGGACTCCTTGGCTAGGCATTACAACTTGTTGATCATCAAGCACGTGACTAGGGTTAGGCACATACTTTTTCAATAGACTGATATGGAATACATTATGAACTTTTAGGTTTTCAGGGAGTTGCAATCTGTAAGCATTAGGCCCTAGGCACTTGAGAATCTTGTAAGGCCCACAATACCTTGGACTTAGATTTTTGCATTCACCCAAGGATAGGGAACTCTTCTTTGGACGTACGCGAATGAAGACCATATCACCTTCAACGAAGGATCTATCTTGCCGTTTCAAGTCCACATAAGCCTTTTGTCTGTCCTTGGCGGCTTGGATGTCCTGTCTTATTGACTTGATTTGGTCATCCATGTCTTCCAGCATCTGGTTTGAAGCTTCAACCCTCAAGGTTGGATCCGAAAAGCTCGAAGGACTACAACAATCGTGCCCATACAATGCTTGAAAAGGGGTCATCCGAATGCTTTGTTAGTAAGAAGCATTGTAGGCAAACTCAACCAATGGCAAATATTGAATCCACTTTTTGGGTTCGCAATACAGCAGTATGCCCTAAGCATATCTTCAATGATTTGGTTGACTCATTCTATTTGACTATCAGTTTGGGGATGATAAGTTATACTGAAACAAAGTTGAGTCCCAATGGCCTCGAAGATAGCCCTCCAGAAGTGTGATGTGAAGAGAGAGTCACGATCACTAATGATTCTTCCGGGTAACCCATGCAGTTTGAATATTTCCTTGATGAGTAACCTTGCAATGTCTGAGGCTTTATAGTTTGTCTTAACAGGAATGAGATGTGCAACCTTGGTGAGCATATCTACCACAACCATAACTGAGTTGTATCCTCCCTGAACTTGGGGCATGCCAACAACAAAGTCCATACTGTTAAGATGACAAGCTCAACACATGCGGACATTGATGATGGACTGCCTAGTTAGATGGGTCCACACATCTACACTTAGCACATCAGTGGTCATTATAACTCTCACATGGACACTGACTCATTACTTATTATATTCAGGTTGTTACACCTATTTATAAACTGGCATAGTTATAGCGCCAGTCGACTAGTGTAGTCGGTTATGCATTGTTTGACTTAGTAGGCCACTTTCCTTTATGTTGTATCTTATCTATACTTTGTGTACATTGTAAAGAGTGTGGAAGAAGAAGAAAAAAACCAGCAATAAAACGTTTTGGCCTCCATCTCTCTTCTTGTCTCTTGAGTGAGCTTCTCCTTGTGCATTCTATGTCTGTTTGGCGTAGAATCTTGAGCAAGTCCCCCCACCACATGATTCTTGAAATGGTATCAAAGCCACACCACTGAGAGAGGCTGATTTCAAAGGTTGAAGTGAAGGAGAAGAAGCAAGGTTCAAGCAAGCAAGCCATGGGTAAGAAACTCTCCCATCCTTCCACTCTTTCTCTTGGATAGTGCCTCTGGAGGCACCGGAAGCAGGGCAGAGCAAAAATCTCAGATTGCAGTGAGATTTGGTGTGCACGAAGAGCACTGTGTATTCTGCAAATAAGCCCTTTAGGTTCGTCTCGCAGTTATTTTGGGCATCTAAGGTCGTTTCAGGCCCCATTTTAGAGCTGCAAGGTTATGAATAGTAGTTTCAGGGTACATTGTGATTTCGGCTGTTTTGACCGAAAGTGGGTGTGCAGGTTACAGATTGCGAATCTATAATTCTTGAGGTATTTGCAGGAAGCAAACATAAGTTTTATCTACAAACAAGTTGCAGATTGCATGTATTGTTGAGCAGATAGTGAAAAAGGTTGTCTAGTGTATTGCTATGCACTACAGGTCGAGGGTTGCAGAAGATTTGCTTGTTGTTTGGTATTGGTTTTCTGATAATGGCAGAGAACAGTGGAAGCCCCATCATTGAGAAGCTCGACAAGAACAACTATCCTTCATGGAAGTTCTGTGTCACGAACTTCCATATTAGAAAAGGCCTCTACGAGTTTGTTTCAGGTGAAGAAAAGGAGCCAGAGGTGAGTGATCCCCCAACTGTAGAAGAGACAAAGGCACGGAAGGAATGGAATGCAAAAGACAAGAAGGTCATGTATTGGCTGTCTACAGTAATTGACAATAATATGCTGGGACATATTAGAAATGCAGAGAATTCATATGCAGCTTGGACCATACTTGAAAGTATGTTTTTCGTAAATACAAAGGCACAAAAGATTCAACTCAAGCAAGAGTTGAATACATTGAAGAAAGGGAAGATGTCTATCAATGAGTATGCCACTGAAGGTAAGGAGCATTGCAGATGCATTGGCAGCGATTGATGCAATGCTCGATGATGATGATTTGGTATCGTCTACCTTGGGTGGACTTAACAATGAAAAGTCTTGGAATTCTTTTGTAACTTCCGTATATGTCAGAAAGCCATTTCCAGATTTTGATGAGTTGGTCTCCCTTATGATCACTGAAGAGATCAACATGCAGAGTGAGACATCTGAAAGAAGTGGTGAACAGGTCCAAGCTTTCTACTCCAGTTCAGGAAGGGGACATGGCAAGTTCTCTTTAAGAGGCCGTAGTACAGGACGTGGTAGTGACAACCAGCAAAACAGATTGAATCAGCAATTTAGCAATACGCAGGTTTCAGGAGGTCATGGTAACTTTAGAGGCAAAGGGAGCTTTAGAGGAAGAGGTGGATGGCAGAACAGAGGTTCTAACAACTCTGGTATTGTGTGTCACTACTATGGCAAAACAGGTTATATTGCAGCCCAATGTTATGCTAAGAAAGATGATATTCGCAGTGGTAAGTTGCAGCAAGGAAACTATGCATCGTCTTCACGACAGAATGAAGACAAAAATGAACGTCTGTTTGTTATGCAACATATGTTGAATGCTATTACAGGAAAGGGAACACATGATGATGTTTGGTACATTGATTCAGGTGCATCGAATCATATGACCAGCAATGCAAAATGGTTTGGAGAGATGCAGGATTTGCAAAATGCAGGTTATGTGCAGACGGATGATGATTCATGCCATCCAATTTCACACATTGAAAAAGTTCTCTTGTCCTTGCATGATGGTAAGACAAAGAGTCTTTCAGATGTATTACATGTGCCAACTATTACAAAGAACTTGGTGTCAGTCAGTCAAATGGTAGAGCAAGGGCTGCAAGTCGGATTTAATGCAAAGGGCTATTTTGTAGAAGACTTCAATGACAAGTACAGGTTGGTAGCAAAGGGAAGTAGAGTTGGATGTATGTTTACTCTGGATGCTGGAATTCCTACTATGAATGCTGCTATGTATGCTAAAGGAAAAGGTGTTGTTGCAGATATTGAAATTTGGCACAAACGCATTGGACATGCAAATGTACAAAGGCTGAAATTAATGCAGTCCAAAGGGTTGGTTACAGGTTTGCCTACAATTAGAGTTGCATAATTTCATAAGGTATGCGAAGAATGTCACTTTGGTAAGCAGGCAAGACAACCCTTTTCACATGACAGAGATGTAAGCAAAAATATCCTTGATGTTGTGCATACAGACATTTGGGGGCCTACACAAAATGTATCTCTTGGAGGAAGTTCATACTTTGTCACATTCATTGATGATTGTTCTAGAAAGCTGTGGGTATATTTTATGAAGGAAATGAGTGAAGCGTTTGAGCACTTTAGAACTTTCAAGGTTGCAGTTGAAAGAGAAATAGGCTTGAAAGTAAAGTGCTTGAGGTCAGATGGAGGGGGAGACTTGAGTTGTGACTAGTTCCCCTTTAGAATTTTGAAAGGAGACTTGACCCTTTCCACAGTGAATGTGGGCATCATTGGGTATTAGCCAATCCATTTCGAGCAAACATTTATGGACACCTAGGTTCATAACCATGAATCTAACCAAAGTTTACTTTCCACCCAATAGGAATCTCACCTTAGCAGTTTTCCTGGTACAAGAAACCTCACGACCATTTGCTAATTCCACAAGTAAGGTAGGTGCATCTATTGTGGCTATTCCTAATCTTCTTGCATAGACTAATGAAATGAAGGGATGTGTACTGCCACAATCAATCAAGGTTTTGAAGCTTTTACCTTGATAATCCGATGGTGTTTGAATCACCGAGAATTGGCGATTTGGGCATTTCTTGTGAAGAGTGGCATGAACCGTTACCCTTTCAATGTCAACTTCCATGGCTGGATCTTCTTCATCACCCAGCCCCTTATTGGCAACACTGGAGGTTCTCCCTCAGGCCATGATGGTGGTTCCTTGGCCATGGATGGCTCCTTGGAATGGCCCTTGACGTTGTCCTCTGCTAAGCTTGGGACACTGTCTTTTAAAATGACTAGGCTCGTTGCAATGGAAGCAACGGAGATTGCAGCCATTACCTTGGGTAGGAACGAAATTATTGATAGTGTTGGTCCTGGCTTTCTTCCTTTGTCCCTGATTTTGGCCCTGCGCTCTCTTAGCCTGACCTATACACTCCCTTGTTCTGATCCTTGTAAGACCAAGTCTTGTTATTTCTTGGCTTGGTCTGCACCTCCTGTATTATGGGTGCAGCTCGAATGAGCGCATCCTATAGGTCTGTTGGGTGCATTGATTCCAGGCAGGTGTTTATGGGTGGGTTTAATCCGGTACAAAACTTTGACACCTGTTGTGTCATATCCATTTGTGGCACGTACTTTAAAAGAGAGATAAACTTTGAATAGTATGCATCAAGGGATAGTCCGAGCTGCTTCAGTTCATAGAATTCGTTCATCTTCTGTGTGCGGTAGGCAGGTGGTAGATATCTCCCTCACACAGCTTTTTTAAGCTTTTTCCAAGTAACTGACCCTTTTGAGATCCCTTGGTCTCTGCACCATTGTTTCCACCACAATCTTGCTTCGCCGGTAAGCTTCAATTTGGCGAGCATAGCTTGGTTAGCGGGTGTAGTACCTGCTGCTTCGAAATAATCCTCCATGGATTCGATCCAGACCTCGGTGTCAGTTTGGACAGTCCTTCCCTTTCCATCAAATTCAGGTGGCTTGATTTGTTTGAGAAGAAACTTCTTCTCCTGAATTACGGCCGTACTTGGTGTAGGGATCGTACTAGGGATCTGCACTTGAGATTGTGCCTGAGCAGTAAAATTAAACGATTCTCACATCGGATTAAAATGCCAAGTTCGGGTTTTAGCTAAGTGACCTAATCACTTAACTCCGTTATCAACACTCACAGCCATGACAGACAGTAATAAAAAATTTATTCATTCATGTAGGCATAGCCCTTTCGAGTACATTTATTTAGGAGGGTAGAACAAGCTGATACATTAATTTGGGGAAAATAAGATTGTGTTACATTCCGCTACGGGAACTGAGTAATAATATGGAATGGGGTCATGGATTTTCAGGAATCAATAGGTCATAGGAAGCTTGGGGTATCCCTTCTTTTGATACCCGTTCTTCTCATAATGTCCCAACACCTTGATTCTGTTGGCAGGGATTATTCGAGTCACTTCCTCGTACACATACTTGTTCTACTTGACCTTTCGTCCGCCGACATGTAGGGTTGCATTTGCATGAGCCTCGACAAAGATGAACAGCTTCACGATCTTTAAGTCCTCCATCCATTTGATTCTCTTCAAGTTGGTCCAAAGGTACGCAAGTCGGTGGGCAGCTATGTAATAAATTCATGAATCACCCATCCATCTCCGTTCCACATACAGGGGTGAAGGATTGTAGATGCGGTCTAGGATATTCATCATACCTAGCCTTCGTCGATAATCCGAAGCACACATTGCACTCATAAACATAACCTAGAACACCAAGAATTTGTTCCATGCTTCGTGACTCTGCAAGCTAGCATTCGTAAGTAAGTAAGGAAATGTTCTTAACGACAACATTGCTCTACTTTCCCTCATTAAGTTTCCTTGTAAATATTAGATTCCGTTGGTTCACTCTGATACCAACTGTAACGTGTCCCCCTGTCCGCTTGTGGGACACGTTGTCGTCGTGTTAGGGGTTGAAGGTCTACCACTGAGGCTTAGAGCAAAAGAAGAGTGTGGGATTCAAGGTTTAGAGAAGGGAAAAATAATGGAGTTTGACAAGATTTGGGTTTTAGAAATGACTTAGTTGAAGAAGAAGATATCAAACTTTTTATGTGTATTTAGCATACATGAATAGAATGAATGCCTTTAACTTAATTACATCAAATACATTTGGGAAAAATAAGCCATTACATAAAGGATATTGTCAGATTTTAGTCCAAATGCATATACCAAATGCAAGCTCAAATGGCTTCTATCTCATGTACATAGACAATTACAACTCCAAGAAACAAGTATTTTGATGGTAGACTCAAGTACACTCAAGACATAGATCAATAGTTCATGAAATGCATTGAAGGAGCATAAATTTAACTTCGGCTCTGTTTTAAAACAGAAATTTCCAACCCATAATCAAGCTCAAAAAGTGTACATAAACTCAAGAATAAGCTCCTCTAATCATTAATGAGTAAAGCCCTAATGTTAGGAGCTCAATTTCTTCTATTACAACCACATGGATCACTTGTTTGCTCATCAAAATGGACAAGAACAGTGGCCTGCCCTGTTTTTATGAATGGTTTTTTCAGCCCATAACAGCCCATACACCTTCAAAATCCTCCCCCTTTGCTTGCCCGAAAGTCACTCAAGTACTTAGGTACAAGTCGGCTTCATTGGACCATGAATAAGGTAAATAAAATGAGAGAAGACGTACATAAGAGCAAGCTGAATCCTTTTCTCTCAGATTTCCCCCTTTTATAGACTATCATACCATTCATTTTCATCATACCAAATGGACGGGTAAGAGGAGCTCTCACCTTTCTTGTTTGTATCTTCATCTTCAGCTCTAGTTTGCCTTCAGTTTGCATGCTCCAAAGCATGCACCATAGCTTATAGTCTTCTCCAGTTGTTGCAGGTATGCAGGCCTACATTTTGCACTGAAAAATATGGGCTGCATCCTACTCAGCTCCTACTTCACTTTTTGACCTACTTAGGTCATTGACAGGTCACTTAAGTTTATTACTTCAAGTCCCCCATGAACCTAGTGGACTTTTGACATTTTTCTTGAGTTCTAACCATATTTTCCACTTGAATCAATGTGATTTATCCTATAGACTATCAATTACTTCCAGCTGATCAAGTTATAGGTCCCCATAGACTTAATTTTTTATCAATATACGTGGTACAGCTGAAAATTGTATGACAAATACAAATGAACTTATGTAACTAAGTGATATCTAAGTTGGTCGTTGGGTAACAATGACTGAGTTATGTATGAAAATTCCTCATATAAATCCTAGTAAAGTTCTTCTGTGTTCATAAGAATCCCATGATTTATATTATGAACAATAAACTCTTTGACATTCACCCCCTCCTAACCTGCACATCCTCCGACATGTGCCATTTCACAAGATTACAGGTTTAAGGAGGGTCTTCTTCTGACATATCTTCATCTTCATTCTCTAAATCTTCTTCTTCCTGCTTGTCTTCAAGTAGATAGCTCATATCCAATTCATCAAGCTCATAAGTTGAAGATTCTCTCCTTTTGAAGAGCTTGATACATTTACTGGCTATTGGTACTTTTACTATGGTTCCATCCATTTCAGCCAAAGTATAAGTAGCATTATCATGTACTACTTTTACTACATATGGTCCAAACCATCGCTTGGCTAGCTTTCTATGAGCACTATATTGATTGTCCAGGCTGCTATCATAGACAAGTACCCAATCATTCTCTTGAATAGCTCTTGGATGGAGTCGATGATGCTTGTCAAACCTCTTCTTATTCTTTAATCTTGCCGTTTTCAGTCTTTCAATGGCTTTCTTGACATCTTCTGGCCTTCTTTCAAGTTGCCTTATGCGCAAAGTCAGCAACTCTTCTCTATTCATGCCTTCATCCCAAGGCAAGATACTCCATGTGACAATGGACTCCTCAATAGGCATAATAGGTGGCTGTCCATATACTAGTTCAGCCGGCATATAACCTGTTACTGTACTATGGGTAGTTCTATCAGCCCATAATGCGAATGGTAGCATTCTAGGCCATTCCCTCATCTTTCCTTTGCAAGATTTTGCCAAAGCTTTAAGAATTGGTTGATGACCTCTTTCGCTCTTACCATTGCCTTCAGGGTTGTAGGCTGATGTAAGAGATAGCTTGATTCCCAATTGAGCAAAGAAATGGCGAGCCTTATCAGCATCCAATTCTCCTCTATTAGCAAGTTACTTTGGCAACACAGCCATACCTACAAAATACTTCTTCAAGTAAAAATCTACAAACGACTTGAGTAGACTTTGTTGTCAAGGCTTTTCCTTCCACTTGATTTGTGAGATCTTCTCTAGCAAGTACTAGATATCTCATGTTCCAAATTCCTGTAGGCATGGTTACTAAATCAATAACCCATCTATAGTGAATGGATAAAGGAAAAGTAGGCTGAAGCCCATCTCTATGTTTAACCATAGAGTACATTTGACAAACATGACAAGACTCAACAAAATGCTCAATGCCTTTATACATGTTTTGCCACCCAAATTTCTCTTTTATTTTGGCAAAAGTGCCCCATATGCCTCTATGACCAGCCAATAGGCTTTCATGAAATTCTTGCATGACCTATCTTTGACACTTTTTGTCTCCTAAGACACTAACAGGCGCCCTTCCTTTCTTTTTCGCATACCTCCAAAGGTAGCCAACCTTAAGAAAAAATCCATAAGCTTTTCTCTTGATTCTCTTGAACTCTTCATTAGACCAATCTTCCTTCTTTGTCATAGTGCTCAAAAATTGGCCAAATTTTAGCCAATCATCTGCATAATATTCTTCTTTAAAGTGTGAACAAACCATAACAAAACATTGAGCATGCTATCTATCAGCTGCCCACTGTCCTTCTTTGGTTGTTTCTTCCTTCTTTGCTGATGTAAAATTTATTTTAGCAGCTGAACCTGTTGTACTTGCTATAATTAATGCTGTACTTGCATTTTTGACAAACTGAGCCATCATTATTTACACCTGTACTTGCTGTTTTCAAATCTGAACCTGCATTTACAACATCATTTTTAGCAAATATAGACTCTAATTCTTCCTATCCATCATCTCTTCTTCATCCTTATATCTGGCACGCAAAAGCATGTCAGCAACTAGATTATCTCTTCGTGCAATATGTTTCAAATCAGGATTTAAGGATTTAATATAGGCTATCGATCTTAGCATAGCTATGTCGGGAGTGGAACAGTTGGCAATCATGCCCAAGAGTGGAAGGAAATATGTTTCAACTATTACATGTGCGCCCATGAAGTACTCCCGGTCACATTTCAATGCAATTACTACTCCCCAAAGTTCTCTTTTAATTTGAGCATACCTTCTTTGTCGTTCATTAAGAACCTTCGCTCCAAAGCGAATTGCATATTTGTTGCCTTCAAGGTCGTCTTGACCGACTGCCCATCCTATTCCAATAGGACTTGTGTCCACTGTGAGAATAATAGGCTGTCCATTAGAGTAATTAGTCCTCTTTAAGGTAGGGGCTGAAATCAGCAATTTCTTCAATTTCCGAATAGCTTGAGTATGTTCTTTTTCCCATATAAACCTTTGGCCTTTTCTTAGCAATTGATAAAGATTTTCAGCAACATGAGCAAAATGTGGGATCCAAATAAGGTAGAAGACACATGCACCAAGAAATCTTCTCACCTCTAAAACATTTGTGCATATTTCCTACATTTTGCTGATAGCATCAATCTTGGTTGGAGAAGGCTTTCGGCCATATGGACCACACATATGCCCTACCACAAGAACTTCTTCGACTCCAAAAACAGATTTAGCACCTAAAAGAGTAAGATGGACTTCTTCTAATTTAGACAAGATTTGAGCACAATCATTAATATGATTGGAAACAAACTTGCGACATCCAAGTTCATTGAGTTCTTCATTCTTCTCATGAACTTCACATCCTTTGATTGGTACATCATCAAGGAAAGGAAGAGTTAATTGGGGAATATAATCTCTCAACACTTTATGCATGGCATTCATCATGTGAGCTACTGAATTCGTAGCCCCTTGAGGTAGAGTACACATGCGGACTAAACCAAGAGGCGTCTTCATTGTGGTAATGTCTTGGCTCTCCAAAGCAAGCTGAAATTAGTCATAGCCTGAATATAAATCTCCCATGGAATAAATTGCTCTACCTGCAAAAGCTTCAGCAAATTCATCAACAATTGGCCCCGAACCAACATTTCTAATAGTGACTTTATTGATAGGTTGTAAATCTTGAATGAATTACAAAGATCCATTCTTCTTAGGCACGGTAAACCATCGATTAGAATATGGAGCTGAAGATGGCTCCAATATTCACATTTTTATCTTTTCATTTAAAAGCTCCAATAACTTAGGCAAATGAGCCCTTGGTACCAGAATTGGTTTAAGATTCCAAGGAACGTGTGGGACCGTAAAAATCACCATTGGTGCCACAACACTTGGATCCACACAGCCAATTTCATGTGGCTGAAATGAAAAAGCTTTGCCATGATTCTTTAACATCTGCATGAAGATTTTCTTTTCAGCTTGGCAAGAGAAAAGAGTTGTCACAATTTTCATCTCTTGTAGACTTTCTGCTGTAAATTGGTGACCAATATCTTTGGGATTACGAAGGCTTGGATGTTTGGATACCCTTTCTGCCAGTCCTTCGCTTTCAGGTGGTAGAGGAGTAGCCACCGGCTTGGACCTTTTTATCAACTATCTTATACTTTGTTTCTACTCTTACCTCATCCTTGTTTGGTTGTCCAAAAGCTTCATGATCTGCAAATTCTTGAATTATGTCATACATATCCAATGTGCATACCTGTATGGACTGATTTTCAACTTGATTTTTTGCATGAACAGCTGCATATATTTCAGCCATTGTATCATTATAAATCAGCCCATAAAATAGCCCTGAAATTTCTTCATCTTTAGGCAAAACATCAATTTTCTTCAGTTATTGTTCCACGTGACATAAATGCTTTCTTTCAGCCCTATTCATGGCTGAAAACTGTTTATAACAGCCCACACTATTGGCCGTAAAAACCTGCAAGTCAGCTTTTGGTATTGCCTCCTTTATATGTGGAGGCAATTTTTTATGATATGATGCACTGCCATAGCCTCCACTTATATCAGTGCTACCCGAAAACCCTTAAATTCTCGGGCATTAGGAGGAACAGGATGATCTCTCAATTGATCTCTATTCCGGTGATGATTTACACATACAGTCAAGAATTGGACAGCTTTGTCATTATCCTTACTTCTTATCCAAGCATATGATGAACCATCATCAAGGGCCTTTGTCTCTAAACGAGACTCGGAAATAAAAGGTTGTCCAAGAATGATAGGATAGCTGCAGGAATCTTGAACAAAGAAATGAAATTCATCTTTTACATTACCAATAGTAACTTGTACATAAGGGCATGCTGCATAAAGATCACAAGAGGAGTTATTGGCTGCTTTCATGTGCCATCTTGGGTCCACATCAATGGGCCATCCGCCATTCTCGTAGAGACTTCTTGGCATGACATTAATTTTTGAGCCATGGTCTATAAGAGCAATGCATGGAGTCTCTTTTTCTCCAATCTTAACAATGGTTTCGGTGGTCGCCCTTGCCCAATGGGTACGGGAGTAGTGACTACGAGAAATAAAGTGAGCATCACTTTCTTCTTGCATGTTATGAAGATGAGCTTCTTTCTTATGCATGGCCTGCACTTTGGATTGAGAAGTCCCCACCATAACATTTTCTGCAATAGCTTCTTCAGTTTCTGCTTCATAGATGTCTTCATCTTTGGCTTCTATGCCTGCAATCAATTCTTTGATTGCCTCGAATCGAATCCCTTGAGTTTTCAGCTTCTCTTCATCCTGCAAATACACATGAAGTGCTTGCAAAAAAGTATGCACAGATTCTTCAGTTTCCTCACCAACATATTGTCTTTTTCGTTTAATTACATCATGAAATCCTCGTTTTGCAATTTCGAGAATTTCTCCTAATGTAAATTCAATTCTACTTCCAAGAATTCTTTCTTTTAGGATTTGCTTAAGATCCATTGCGGTCTCTATGTCAGACTGCAACTTGTAGCTGGGATGTTTGCTTTTTCTTTTTCCTTCTGTCTTCTTTGCTTGAGGGGCATCCCCCATATCAAGCTCTGGCGGTGATGGATTTTCAGCAGCCTTTTGCTGATCTGGTTTACTTCTTGTCACGCGTTTAGTTGGCCCCGAAGAAGAAGGACCGGCAACATCTTCATCACTTCTTCTCTTTTTTTCTATCATGGCTTCATGATTATTAATTTCAGCTAACCGAGCAAAAGCTGAAAATGAATCAACTGGCTAGGTCCATCCGGTTCTTCCTCGGATGCATTGACTAGCAGTAGTTAAATCATCTTTGGTTGTCTTGCCTTGCTCCATGCGATCTAAGGCCTACATCCACACTTTAGATTTTGCATCAGTTTTACATGCTTTAATAATTTCATTAGTTGGCTCAATTTGCAGCCCATAGGTTGCTGCATCAACAGCTGCATAGGCTGTCCTTGTTGCCAAATCCTCCAATCTTTTCTTCATGCCACCATTACCGAAATTTGGCTCAAGAGGAAGCCTAGTTTCGGTTGCATGAATTTTACCATCCTTCCAAAAGACTAATTTTTGTGCTTCAGCTTCACGGAATGCACCACACTCCCTCTTATCATGCTATAGGCTATCACACCAGATACAACATCTTTTGAAGCCTTCTCGTACAGGTCTTTGGGCAATTGACCGTCCCCTTTCTTCCACTTTCACATCAAGCCTTTCCACTTTTTTGGAATTAATCTCCGTTAGATTAAGATGGAGATCCCGCATGCTTTTAATTAGCTCGTCCATGACATCCTTCTTTGGAGATGGAACAGCAAAATTTCTTGGTTGCTCGGCCATAGAGACAGGAGGTCGATAAATAGGAACAGGATCCTTCATGGATTCAGTTGGTGCAGGGGTAGATCCCCATCTTAGGCGCAACCGCTCTCTTCGAGCAATCATATTAACTGCTTCAGTGACATCCCTCCAAGCAGTCTTCAATCCCGTCTCAGAGTCAGGATCTTCGATCAGTTAGCTTATCTTGAAGGAAAGGATCTGCAGCCTTTAGAAATAATTCAATCTTCTGGCTTTCCATACCTTGCTGATCGTCAGGATCTAGTTGAGCAAATTTGCTTTCAAATTCACGATGAACAACAGTGGCGGTTAGACCCTTATTGGGCCTTTCGACCCATTTAGTGAAAACTTTCTTTGTCATAAGGCCAGAATCTTCAAGAAAAAATTCTTCTCGAAGAGCCTTCTTGAACACAGACCATCCCGCGTCTTTTTGGAAAAGACCATGAATTCGGTCCTGGAGACCATGCACGGCCAAACGGGCAAAATATCGGCTCCATGCATGATGAGGAACTCCGAAGAAGACCATTTTGTCAGTATATAAGCGGATAAAAGAGGACACATTTTGCCCATTAAATTGCTTGAGAGCTCTTGCCCAACTGCTTCCAAAGCTTTAATGGCGGCGGCATCATTCCGCTCTTCTTCTTGTCTCCGTTGTTGTTGCAATTGCAACTGCTGCTGGAATTGCAATTGTTGTTGTTGGCTTTCTTGCATCAGACGAACCAACTGATCCAAGGCATCTCCTCCCGAACTTGATGATTCTCCCATCGTACTTCCTCTTCCGCAGTAGACCTTCACGTCGGGTTCACCACTGTCATCGTGTTAGGGGTTGAAGGTCTACCACCGGGGCTTAGAGCAGAAGAAGAGTGTGGGATTCAAGGTTTGGAGAAGGGAAAAAGAATGGAGTTTGACAAGATTCGGGTTTTAGAAATGACTTAGTTGAAGAAGAAGATATCAAGTTTTTTCTGTGTATTTAGCATACATGAATAGAATGAATGCCTTTAACTTGATTACATCAAATACATTTGGGAAAAATAAGCCATTACATAAAGGATATTCTCAGATTTTAATCCAAATGCATATGCCAAATGCAAGCTCAAATGGCTTTTATCTCATGTACATAGACAGATTACAACTCCAAGGAACAAGTATTTTGATGGTAGACTCAAGTACATTCAAGACATAGGTCAATAGTTCATGAAATGCATTGAAGGAGCATAAATTTAACTTCAGCCCTGTTTTAAAACAGAAATTTTCAGCCCATAATCAAGCTAAAAAAGTGTACATAAACTCAAGAATAAGCTCCTCTAATCATTAATGAGTAAAGCCCTGATATTAAGAGCTCAATTTCTTCTATTACAACCACACGGATCACTTGTTTGCTCATCAAAATGGACAAGAACAGTGGGCTTCCCTATTTATGACTGGTTTTTTCAGCCCATAACAGCCCATACACCTTCAAAATCTTCCCCCTTTGCTTGCCCCAAAGTCACTCAAGTACTTGGGTACAAGTCGGGCTTCATTGGACCATGAGTAAGGTAAATAAAATGAGAGAAGACATACATAAGAGCAGGCTGAATCCTTTTCTCTCAGATTTCCCCCTTTTCTAGACTGTCATACCATTCATTTTTGTCATACCAAATGGACGGGTAAGAGGAGCTCTCACCTTTCTTGTTTGTATCTTCATCTTCAGCTCCAGTTTGCCTTCAGTTTGCATGCTCCAAAGCATGCACCATAGCTCACAGTCTTCTCCAGTTGTTGTAGGTATGAAGGCCCGCATTTTGCATCGAAAAATGCGAGCTGCATCCTGCTCAGCTCCTACTTCACTTTTTGACCAACTTAGGTCATTGACAGGTCACTTAAGTTTATTACTTTAGGTCCCCCATGAACCTAGTGGGCTTTTGGCATTTTTCTTGAGTTCTAACCATATTTTCCACTTGAACCAATGTGATTTATCCTGCAGACTATCAATTACTTCCTGCTGTGATCAAGTTGTAGGTCCCCATAGACTTAATTTTTTATCAATATACGTGGTACAACTGAAAATTGTATGGCAAATACAAATGAACTTATGTAACTAAGTGATATCTAAGTTGGTTGTTGGGTAACAATGACTGAGTTATGTATGAAAATTCCTCATATAAATCCTAATAAAGTTCTTCTGTGTTCATAAGAATCCCATGATTTATATTATGAACAATAAACTCTTTGACAACGTCTTAGCAGCCCATCAGGAAGAGAGTCCAGAAAGCGCCACCCAGCACTCCCAAGGAATGTCATGGGTTTTGCGATCTAGGTCCTCCCAAGTCTGCCCATGAAGCGGAAGCATTTCGGCCGTTCCCACTTAGGACCGACCTGAATCAGGGTTTCCCTAATGGTCAAGTTCCTATGAGGTAGCTAGCGTCGAGCCCTAGACGAACTGCTTTGCGCAGAAACGTCAGGGTCAAAGCGGATTTATACTGCACTTGGTTCAAGGAGAATGGGAAACAAGAGGGATGCCAAGCTCAATCTCTCTGCCCGTAAGGCGTAGTCCCATTCCATTCCCCTAAAACAGCATAAATCGGGACTCTAGCCGTAATGATTCTAGGTCATTGTTACCTCGCTGTCGAATCCTTTGAGAAGAGTTCCCGGCCAACTGGGACCACCCTTCTGTAGGACTGACCTAGGGTCACATCCACCGCACTTTCCTAGGGTTGCTTTAGTTATCTAATTACCTACCACATTTAGTTTGACAAGCAAAAACAGCTTCCTTAATTAACCAATTAATCACTGGTTCCTTCACGTAACTTGAGCACTGACATAGAAAAACAAATTCATTTTCAACATTTTATATTTATTTATCAGTCTTTGGAATACATCATATAATCCACCCGAAGGCTATTCCAGCAATCCTCAAGGATCGCTATTCCACATTCCGCCCGTTGACTAGTATGCGGGCCTTGAGATCCCATCTCGAGTCACATCAGCCTCTTGTGCAGGATCCAGAGGCAAGGGATTTACGGCCAGAGCCCCCACTGGCACCCAAGCAACCTCCTGCTCTAAGTAGCACCCACAGAGAGATCTCTCGCAGCGGGTTTGGTCCACATATTCGGCATGGCTAACAATCCCCTTGGATAGGGTCAAGTAGACATTCGTAGGTAACTGATACTGCCTCTCCCTCTAGGATTTCAACCTGAAGCATTAGTTATTTTTTTGGCATTAGTTCCTTGAGCAAAGAAGTACAAATAGTGCTTCTAGTGTACAATCACGAGCATTCCAGTGGTCGTTTGTACGGCCAACAGCTAAGGTGTGAATCCTTCTCTCCGAATACATCCAACATTCGATCCAGGATCAATCGCGACTTGGCAAGATCCCAAGGGTTTTGTAAGCTAAGTTGCTTGTTTACCCTCTTTCCTTGGGTTAGGGTTTATACCCTGTTAACCAAAATTGTCACTACTTTAGGTTTCCATATATTATGGTCAATAAATCCTAGACAACCCCGTTGTCCTCACTTGATTGGTCAATTTCTTACCAGGCAATTCATAATTACCCTAACTTGGCAAATCAACCCCAAGGAATGGTGATGTAGCAGGATGACTACTCATCCTCTAGAAAATTAGACTTGTACTTAGAACTCGCCAACCTTCTTCTAAGGAGTGGCAATATTATTTTATGATCTAAACACAAAACCATGCGACGTTGCAACTTGTTGCACGAGATAGGTGGTGTCAGCACCTAACTTGTGGGATTATTTCTCCCATCACATGGTATTCCTTGGTCGAGAATCCTTTGGTCAAGATGTAGGGTTTGGGAGTCCTCTTGACCCAATCCAACCCTAACCCTACTAGGCCGATAACGCTTTGGCCCTAGCGTTCCTAATTTCCTTGCAGAAGTCTAGCATTTGGTCATCCAATCACTAGGCTAAGAACCCTTGATCATTCTTACACAGTCGATCTAACAACCCTAACATTTTCGAGAATGTGGGTAGGATCTTTGGGATTGGAAATATTAGGTCGGCAACCCAAGTGCGATTCTAGGCAGAATTTTAACGTAACTTAACCCTACCTAGCACTTTGAGGTGATCGTCATATGCAATCTAATCGTACCTTTATGATTTTCATGTGAGCTACTCAACTATAAGCGGGTTACTTAGTTGATCCATCCAACCCGCGAGTAAAGATGATCTTCACTTTAAAGATGCAAATACATTCTTCCAAATTTGCAAGTACTTTCCCCTAAAAGATATAAGTAACTGGAGCATAGGTGAGATGCATCATTCCATGTGAGTATGCAACTTCAAACCATAGACCTTTTGCTTTTATGAAACTTAGAGATTCTTTTCCTTGCCCTATACTATAATGATTGACATTCAAAGCTAACTCTTATAAACCCTACATTGATGCAACAAAGTCAAAGCTTTAATATTTTTTTAGTGAAGATGCATTCAAACTTTGATAAAGAACTCCATGCATGAGCGAATGCCATGAGTCCATCATTGACTTAATCCTTCCTTTAGCACTTAACCCAACCTAGATTGTAATTATCATCGCATGCGATTTGCAAAGTACATAAATCCTTTCCATTCAGTGCAACTATTCGGACATCATTTAATGGGCATCAATGATTATTTTATACGCGAATCACAACTATGCATTATGTGTTATATGACCTGTCCTATGCACGATGCAACAAAGATGCATTTGCACAATTTCATCTTTTAAATCATACGTTCAGAATTTCAACTACCCTTAACCACAGAAGTGCAAGCAATTGCAAATACTTGACATGCAACTAACTTGTAGATCGAATGAGTAAATAAATTTCCTAATGCATTTAAACTTGCCTACGAGGATTAAACATGCCTAGTGCATCCTTTTCATGTGGAATTAATTTTAGGAACCTGGGCATTAAGAATCGGGGCATTGTCCACTCGCGTACTCGGGGTGGAAGCTCCCGCGTGTGCTCCTCTCGCCTTTTGCTTAGGAGCCATTGGCGTAGTGGACTTGGATTCCGCGAACTCTCCTTGCCCTTTTTCTCGATTCCCAAAACTACCTACTAGGCCGAGATTTCTCCCCCGCGCAGAAATGGGGCCTCGCAAGATCGGTTTTTAAAAACCGAGGAAGGCACTGGTGAACAAGGATTATGGAAGCTTTTATGGAAGCTTTGATAGAAGCTTCCAAGCTCTGACTCAGACAGATGACGTGGAGTGATGATGATGGAGAGGATGATGGATAGGATGATGGAGAGGATGACGATGATGATGATGAAGATGGTGATGATGATGATGGCGATGAAGAATGCGGCAGCCTAGCGGCGTGACCATGGCGGCGGCGACTGTGGACTAATGGCGGGCAGCAGCACTTTGGCGATGGGCAGCAACATCACGACCTTCCCTCTTCCCTTCAAGCTTGGGGGGGGGGGGGAGTTCATATATAGTATGAAAGGGGGGGGGATAGCCACACAAGTGGCGGGCAGCATGTTCCCCTCCCCATGCTCCTCCCCCACTTAGCTCATACTCCCTCTCCCTGCCATGCAACGGCTGAAGGGAAGGGAGTTTAATAAAAAAATTTGCACTAAATTATCCCTTTTTTTGTCCCTAGAAGGGGTGTTCCTGCGTGGAACTACGTCTTTTGAGCCACGGCTTCCTATACGCGACACGGAGCTGGAGTTTGCTATTGCGAGAGGATGGAGTACTTAGCCCAAGGTTTTTCTGTGCAGGAGACCACTCGAATTTGCTCTTGCGTGGGATGTGCGGGGTCTAGGGTCATTAATATTTCGTGCGAAAATATTACATCATCCTCATGGTACAGATGACATGTACTCTAGTACTACATGGCTTGTACAAGATAGTATTGTGGTTGAAAGTACACTTGACTATTGATCCTCTTGAAGGGAGTATAACTTGAATGCTCATTGAAAATCAATTGGAGGTTCTAGAGCATGGAAGTTCTAGTATTGAGGTAGAAATGATGGCTCTGATTCTCCATGAATCTTTATACTTGCAAAGTAAAACCTCATGTGCAAGTGCCAGTCTTCTACCTTGTGTATATGATTTTTTATTTTTTTTGGTTTGGGAGATAGAACCTTTTCCACTATATTGTGGTGACTGATTGGCATTTGAAATATATGATAAGGACATGGAAATTGTAAGTGACTTAGGGAGATGAGTCTAACCAAGGCAAGCTGAGACTTCCTAGGTATATCCTAACCTTGATGTACCTAAAGTAAATGTGAGGGAAAATGGAAATAGGGATATGGGTCTAGAGATCAAGCCGATTGACCAAGGTCAGAGGACACATCTATCTTGAGAATACCTAAGTGCAATTCAATACTTGTGAGTGCATATATGTCTTTTTATGGTTTTTTTCTTTCTTCTTTTGCATAAGAAAAATATTGTACAACCTAGCTTGTAGTCTCACAAAGTAGGAATGGTGGCATATAAATGTGAAAGCTAAGTAGGAATAGTAGACTTGGCTCTCATGATGGTTGGTGCACCTGATGCCAGGAGGCATATTCCACAATGGATTCCGTGAGGTTTTGTGGTGGATTTCGTAAAATTATATTTATTTGCCGGGGCTCGTACACAAGGTGGATTCCTTGTGCGAGAAGTTGACGAGGATGCATGTCCTTTTCGGGTGTCAAGTTAATTTAATGTGCATGTGGGTGATTCCATGGCAGGTGATTTCACAAAATACATATTTAAATTAATGGACATTTATGAGTTTAGAGTGCACTCGCATTAAATTAAGGTTATGACAAAGTTCTAACCTATTTATTTATTTTTTAGCTACTAGGTATTCACTTTTATCGGTTTAATTTTATTATTTTCTAGCAATTGTGAATGCTTCAGTTGATATATAGAGTAGGCAGCAGTAGCATTGGGAAGCACTGGGTGATAGCATGTATTCAAATTACTTAGAAGAAATTATCATTTTTTATGGGAGAACGTCTTATCATTAAAGGTGTGGCATTAATATTTATTTAGGCACACTTATTTATTGAAGTGCTTGACAAATATTTATTATTTTGTATGCGCATGGGTGCACGGTTTAAATATTTCATTATTGGACATTGTATTTGGGCACAGTCCAACTTTCGGGCTGCCCAACTACTTTATTCTTTATTTGGACAAAAGCAAACACAAAAGCTAAAGCATGCTTATTGTAAAATTGGGCTATTTTTGAGCTTAGAGATGAATAAATTTATAAATACATGCCTTGTGAAGCACTCACACAAGGCATGGGGGGAGATTGTACCCAATTTGTCTTTTTGCCTCATATCGTGCAAACTCTCTTCTTGCTTTTATGAGTTTTAGTAGAGTTCTTTGTTCTTGGGGACCTTCCGACACTCACTATGTATGCATCAAGCATCCGATTTGCGCACCAATGGTATCAGTGAAGCTGAGATCAAGGCTTCCAATTGCTTACCATCTCGTGCAAAGCCGGAAGCAACATTTTGATTAATAGGCCATGGGAGTTAGAAAAAACATTAGAAAGTAAAAGTGAGGCTAAGAGGGCATAGTCATCCACTAAGGATGATGACTCTTTAGATGAAAAGAATGTGATAACAATGGTTAATATGCACACAATAATGCATGACTCTGATCCAAGAATACATACGATGCTAGTGCCTGACATAGTTAGGTACCGTATTGCAATTGCTAAGATCCACAAAGCATTGGATTATGTCTATGTATGTGGAAGACCATTGTTAGCTTTAAAGGTTCTATTGGGACCTGTCCTAGGTTCTAGCAAATTGGTGGTAGATGAAAATAGCCTTGCTAAAGTACCGCTAGTTAGTGATGGGGTAGATTCCCTATTGTGTTATGTTGGACTTCCTAAACCACTCTGTGAGTTGGCAGAAAGGGAAGCCCAAGGAACCAGAGACTCTTCTACATCGAGAAAGGTGGAAATGGAAGAGATTAGAGACCCTGACACACGGATATTAAGTCAAGATGAATATGAATATTTTGATGAGTACCCCATCTTAATCCCAAAGAAGAGGACTAAATTTCCTTCTCCTTATAGGGATCTCCTAGTGTTTCATTGGCTACTAGATGAGGATCCGATGCTACATTTGAAAGAGTATGGTCTGACTTGCCTTGCAAGTGGGTTTGACGATCTACATCAGATGCTTGTGTTCTCGAAAACCCTAAAGGGAGAGGCCAAAAAATGGTATTGTAGCCTCCCAAGAGGGTTAATCAATTTATTCGAGGATTTATGTGATAGATTTTTGGATGGATATGAAAAGAAGGTTCCCACGACTCAGGTCTTGGGATAGCTTATGCAGACTCAGCAAGAGTTGTATACCTATGTCAAAGAGTACACGAGAGCCTTTGATGACATTCTGAAGCTTTGGCCAAGGAAAGTCGAGTCAATTACTAGAAGACATGCTTGGTGAACTCTTTGTTAGCGGCTTGGAAACAAATATGCAGTTCCAAGTTAGGATGAGAAACCCTAAGTCACTGAAGGAGGCAAAGGTTCAAGCAGAAGATTATGAGATATGTATTCAGAGATGTTGGGAGAGCTATTGGAGTTTTCCCCACACCCTTGAAATCCATAAGGATTGGTAAAATTTGCTGAATGTTAGTAATGTTGGAGGTGCAAATGACAGATATACAAGGGAGAATCTTATCATTAACTATAATGATCTTGAGGTCCATGAACCCTAACATCCTAGTGTAGCTAATCCCATGTTCCCAAGCCATGAGCTAGATAGAAATGGGTGTAGACCTAATAGGGGAAGCAAAGTGGTTGCGCAACCTATCACTGGTCTAAGTTTGAAACAAAATCATGACAATGAGATGACGCCCCAAAACATAGCTGATATATGCTACATGTGGAGGCTGTCTCAACCATTGATGCCTGGAGGGAGCCTTTGCTACATGGGAGCTTGTTGTGGCCATTCCAAGTAGTATCATTGCCTTTTCGAATTTTTTTTCTTAAGCTAATAGTGTTATATGTTTATGTGGGGGTTATTTTCTTATTGTTTGTGGGGACCGACAATCAAGGCATGGAGTCCTAGGGTTTGGTTAGGTATATCTAGGGTAGATTTGAGTAGCTGTCTACCTCCTGTTAGAACATTGTCAGGCATTAAAGACCTGTGATAGGGGGTAGTCCTTTGTGACCTTGTCCTTCTTGCTTGCTAGGCACCTGTCCTAGGAGTCCCTACTAGTATGAGGCAGTTAGAGAAGCCTGTCAAAATAGCACAGAAAAGCAAGTTCTAAATATATCTAAAGAGAAAAATTATAGAGGTGTGTAAAAAGGGGTTCTAACCCCTCAATTAAAAAGAAAAACGAAGAACATTCCTGTAAGCAGTTGATTATCGCCTTGGGGAGGCTTGGTAGGTTCCTAGGGACGAGCCAAAGACTTGGGGGCCGATGCCTTGTCTTCCTAGGGTAGCAGCTAGCCGAAAAATAAATAAGAAAGATTGGGGCGAAAATAAAAGTGAGATGAGCTAGAGTTTTCCTAGATGGTGTTTGATGCCAGGAACCCAATGCAAGTCTCGGTTCATCGATCGAAGTTCATTTGACCCCCCATTTAAGCCCTGCAAGGTTTCACGTTATGAAGCATCTACATGATCTGGGAGCTAGAAAGTGTGTCACGGGTCCTAGCCTTGTAGATTTAAACGTCATGAAGTCATCCAACCAGACGCTGATCTCGAATCTCAGCTCATTTGCCCCTCCAAAAGCAAAAAATCCACTTCAGTCGCAGTGTGAACATGAGAGGATAAACTAGATATTTTAAATTTAAAACCTTAAGCTTGATTAAAGGAAAGAAAACAAAAAACTGATCAAGGCACCAAGGGGCCGTAAATTTTTTTGCACCCCATTTTTTTGGAGATTCATGCCTCTCCAATGCTAGGGTTGAGGGAGAATTGACTGCACATTCTTGAGCTACTCCCTAAGGGCTCCTTTTTGGGTGTAAGCATGTTGATTTCCATGAAGGGAATAAAAATTCTGATTTTTAGTCTTTCTCTCTCCTCTCTCCTCTCCTCTTGCTACATGTTCACACACGTGATTCAGGGGATGGAGTTTGATGCAAGACGTGGATAGAATAATGGTTTTGGAGTGAAGGAGATTGTAGATCGGCGGGCTATGAGAGAGCATCAACGGCCTCCCAACTATGAAATACATGTCTCCAAAAAACCGTGATTCTATGTGTAAGCAATTATTCCATTTGTTTCATGAGAGATATTCGATGAAATTGTTTGTAAATGGTTGCCTTTGGATCTTAATGCTAAAATCTATCAAAAATCTTGAAGAAAACCAGAAAATTTATTCATATAATGATTTCTATCAAAACAAACAAAACCCACAATTATGTGGTTTTCATAGAAATGATAAATTTTGGGGGATTTTTGTGATTTTGGGGCTCATATGGATTAGAAATGAATATAAAATCAATTCTCAGTAATTGTGGTCAGTCCCAACCCATAAATCAAAAATATCAAAAATTTTATTTAAATAAATGAAGAAAAATAGTTGAAAAATGAAACATTTTAGTTTTTTGCATTAGAAAATTTAAAAAATATGTTTTATGTTTGTGGATGTATGACATGGCTAGATCATGAGGGATAAGCCTCAGTTCAATCTTGTTCTATGTTAAAGTATAGTTTTTATCACTTTTACAAGAAAAACACATGAAAAAAATGTCTTCTACACCTACTAACCCATGCATAACCTAAATGTTAGGGAGAAGGAGGGGTTTTGAGGGATCTTAGTTGCTGATAACATTTGAAATTCTGATCTATTTACTTATGCATACCATATAAGATGTTCATAATTTAAGTTTTAGAGGGTCGAGCAACACCAGAATGCTCGATGCTGACCCTTAGCAATGCATCACTACTATGTATAGGCTGAAATCATTGAAAGAAATGTCTTTACACTTCGCAAGGATGATTTCTAAATCATAAAATGTTTGAGCACTATGGTCATTCAAAATCACATTGTGCATATCACATGATGTCATTCGTGGATGCATTGCAATTATTTTCCTATACATATGACCTACGTTGAGTTGTGAGATACCTAAGTTGTAGGTTTAAATGATCGGGTTCCTTAGGGAACTGTTAAGTGAGGAAATATCTTATCTTTTGGAATGTTTGAAAATGAGAGTGGAGTTTGTGACGTATGTGCTATTTGTGTTAGCATCGCATCGAGGGGCCAATCCCCGAGGTGTAGGAGAGCTATAGTGGGGCCGCAGCATTCAATCGAGGGATGCCTCCTTCTGTGTGTGCTTACGAGGTGTTTTATACAGATATATGTGTAGGGACTCCCTCTAAGGAGTGTGGGGAAGGTTTAACCGTTGGATTACAATCCAAAACAAATGCAAAATTCATGATAGAAGTTAGGGCAGTGTGTCCCTTAGACAGTCCTGGTCGTGAGGCCGAGGGGGTGTATTCTTTGAGTAGTGTAGAGAGGCCCGACTAGTGCTTAGAGCTAGTGTCAAACCCGTTTTAGGTCCCGATAGTTACCTCCTTCAAAATATCTTTGTATGTGGTGCTTCCTTTTGCTTTGGGGCTTTCCATCTTTTTTTAGTGATACAACCTCCTATTTTATCAAGAGCCTTATAAGCCTCCCTCTTGGCTTATCAAATCATCTTCTCTGCAGTTTCAACTTGCCGACATGATGTGGAACCACCCTTGATTCTTTCTTATAAACTTTTGTTGCTCCTCATAATGACAACATTTCTTTATATGATAGTCAACCTTTGGGTAGGCCATCACATGCAAGAGATAATGTCCCCCTTCTCAATTGAATCAAAAAGTCTTTGCACACTGCTCTAATAGGGATAGGGCTCTCACTAACCCCTCAATCAATAAAACCACATTTTTCTTCTCCTTCATGTGTTGGCTTGTCCGTTCCTCTTTGTTTTTTTAGGGCCTCCACTCGAGCCCTTGTTCACATCCCTCAAGTAAAACTATACACGTGCACTCCCTATTCACTTACCCTATTCACTTACAATAAGAAAACACACACACACACACAATTTCTATTACACACTTACTTTTTGCATCTTCACATTATCAAACCCATGAGATACCATCATGTTCACATGATGACACCTATGAGACATCATCATGCCTACTTTTCTTTCCCAAAAGATAAACTCATAAAAAGACATATGATGAACACATCATATATATCCCACACCCCACATTATTAGGCCTAGACTAGATTCTAAAAGAAAATGCAAATCAAATATTTAGAAACTTTTCCTATGTCTAAGGGCCATATTTTAAGTTATATAGTTAATAATATTAACAAAGACACTCCTCTTGCTCACCCCTCAATAAAAAGATGAGGCTACTCTCATCTCACCATCTTGACCACTCACTTGATATAAAATTTCAATGCCTATTTTGTCACACTAGTGCCCATTATCCCAATTGTGTGTAAGAGATGTGTGTGCTCAATGATATTGCAGTCTCAAGTGTTCATACATCTATTTTTTGTTGAGTACAATTTCAATGGGCCTCATGCCATGTAGTCCATAAGAATGATGCAATGGTTGTATTTTGAAAAGCAAGGGTATATGAAGCCCTAGTGTAGTGTAATAGAAAAAGCGTATTGTAGTGCTTAGTGATAAACCCCCTAGTGTGGGCCAAGTTCTAGTCAAGGATACAAATCTCTTGTAGCATTTCCTAATTAACTTCTCCTTCAATTGATCTCTATCAATATTATAAAACTAACAAAAAACACAAGAATTTAATGTACACAACCTTCTCTCCCTTGCCATTGTGTTCTCCTAGGGTTAACTTATCTAAGGCTTCAGAGTCAACTTATAAGCTCTTGGCCATCCTAAACTTAGTTCCACTAGGAAAAAATTAAACTCTCTTTTGGGCCTTTAAAAATATTATAGTTTATGAGGTGGGTCTTTTGGATTGTCCAATAAGAAGGCAAGATATTGCCATTCATGGAGATTGGAATCTTCTCTCTTCAAATCTTGGGACTTTGATTTTAAAAAATGATAGTGGGGGAATTAAAAAGGGGGGAATGAATAGCACATAAATTTGGAGGATCTATGTCCTCTACTTCTTGCTTATTTTGACCATTTTTAAATTTTATATTTTCTCTTCTTTAAAAATTAATTTGACCTAAAGATTGAGCATCAAACTTATTTCTCTCTCTTCTCCATTTTGGTGAACTTTTATGGCCATTGAAGCTCTATAGTGAGAGTAAGTAGGGTTTTGATCATTTTGTTTACCTCTGTAATTTCTTCTCCATACATCTATAGATTTTGGACAAAACATAGGTACTCATCTCTCTTTGTGTCGTCTCTTTATTTTTTGTTTTTTAGTAGGTTTTGATATTGATTCTAACTCTTTCTCATGAGCATGAGGCACAGATGCTCATCCCCCCTACCCCCCTCTAACTCTCTCTTTGTTTTTTTTAAAACCATTTAGGGTTTAGAGCATGATATTGATTCAAACTTTTACTATTGTCTTCTTACAAAGATCATTTTGGGCAAGAGGTATAGGTGCTTATTTCTATATGTGTGTGTATAGTTTCTCTTTTTTTCTATTTAGGGTTTAGAGCTTGATGTTCATTACAACTGTTATTGTTGTCCTCTTATAGAGATCATTTTTTATAAGAGACATACGTGCTTATCTCTCTCTTTCTATCTACATAGTTTTTCTTTTTTGCTATTTTGGGATTTAGAACTTGATATTGTTTCTAACTTTTGTGTTATATTCTTACAGAGATCATTTGGGTAAGATTACATAGCTCTCTCTCTCTCTCTCTCTCTCTCTCTCTCTCTCTCTCTCTCTCTCTCTCTCTCTCTCTCTCTCTCCTACTTTTTAGGAGAGATTCATACAGAATCTAACTCTTGCTATTGTCTTCTTGTAGAGATCAATTTGGAGAAGATTGCATAGGTTCTTATCTCTTTCTTTCTCTTTTCTTTTTTCTTTGGTTATTTTTATGATACAGTTTGATGTGGCCTCTAGCTTTAGAATTGAATATTGTTATAGCAATCAACATAGGATAGAGCAGAGATTCCACATTCTATTCTCCAAATCATAACATGGATAAATTTACTCTCTTTTGTGTTGCCAAAATTCATGTGATTGATTAGTTTTTTTTTTCTAATAAAGGGAGATTGATTTTTCTTATATCAATCATTTTCAATGAGTTTTGATGATCATGACTTCACAATCTAGTTTTCTTATAGCAAACATAGGCTAGAGCAAAGACACGGGGGATTCACTAGTAGTAATAAGGAGATGTCGCCTACGTGCAAGAAATGTATGAAAATACCCCCCTCCCTTACACTCACATGGTACCATACAGTAAACCCTAGTGGACCCCCCAAGAGCAAAGATTTCATATTATCTTTTGCAAGTTAGCCTATAGGTAAATTTGCTACATTTTCTACTACTTAAATTCATTGACTATTTAGTTATTTTTGGTTAAGAGGGATCAATTATTTGAATAAATCTGTTTTTGTTTTCTCATATTTATCATTTTCAATAGCTTTTTGTTTATCACAACTCTAGAATCAATTTTTTGTTGCAATAATTAATAGAGAGAAGTGTAAATATTCTATTTTATAGGTAAAATTTCCCTCTTCTATGTTGCTAGAATCCATATGAATGATTAACTATTTTGAATTTCATTGAAGTACTATGGTTTTTGTTACATGCAGATATTGTGCAAGATTGAGGTGAAGCATGTAACTCTTGATCCATTTTGCTATGGCAAGTAGTTTTCTTATGATAGATTGCATGGATCTACTAGAAGTCAAGGTCTAGAAATCATCTTAAGTGTCACTTCTATGTGTCAATCAAATCTCCATGCCATTTGGCTTTCATCCATATAACTTGCATATCATATCATTCATATAGCTCACAATGTGATGAGTCATACAATATCTTAAGCGTCAATCAAATGTGTCTATTCGAATTTACATGCCATTTGGCTACTATCCTTATAATAACTATCAAGAAATATCCACATATTCATGCAATGTATAATTGAGTTAGATTGTTTTTTTTTAATTATGATTAATTTTCTTCCTACGAAATTTATATATGCACACACACACACACACACACACAGAGTAATGTTATTTCCATTCTCTCTTGTGTAAACAGTATGATCAATGTGATGCTTTGATATTGAATCTACACTTTGTGTTGATGTACATATCTACATGTATTTTGATATCAATACTTGTGTTTGATTAAAAAAATACAAATATGTCTCGACACCATAATCAATTCATATGACATATTTGTGCTTATTGGTTGAGTTAAAATGCTTATTGTTTAGGGTCCAACATATACTTCTTTACATTCATTACCTATTTTATAATTCCTAAGAGAAGAATGGGCATTCTATTGATAGAAATATGTAGCTTTAAAAATGAGAAAGGGAACTAGATCCTTGATACCATTGCTCATCTTAGATGCATATGCATCCAAGTATGAAGGGACTTTTAGGGTGAAACCATATGTACTTGCAGATGTATCAAAGCATCAGAAGGGTAAATTTTGAGCTCTTAGACAAAGGAAGGTTGATTCTCACCTTGTAATAGAGGCATTGGTGCAATATGCATTCCTGTACAAATGAAGACATATCACAACCAATGTATTTATCCACACTAAAACCTTGTAATAGAGGCATCGGTGCAAAAGGTATTCTTGTACAAATAAAGACATATCACAACTAATGTCACTATTCACAATGAAATCTCACAAACATGACTTCTTTGTAGCACACTGAAAACAAGGAAATTGATGGTATCGGTGTGACTAATTGTCTTGGGTTTACACAAGTATACCCTTTGGATTGCCCTCAGTGGAAAATGTCAAGAATTTTACAAGTTTTTTGAAGTGTTAGGACATCAAAATTGGCATATTGATTTTTGAGGGATGTATGCACAAGTTGCTTGCATAACACCTTTTTTCCCTTAATGATCCAAGTACATAGTACCCAAGGTTGGATGAGAATATGGAACCTTTGACTATATACATGTATTGGATCTCAATAGTATAGAATAGCCATTGTGTAGTAGTGATATTTTGCATATATGTAGCATAAAAAATTTAGCAGATATATTAAGCTCTATGAAGCCAAGTAGTGGCCCAAAGAATATACACCTAAGTAGGTTTGTGCCTATCACACTCTATGAGCTTGATGTCAATACTGTTGGATATATCCTTTATATCATTATTTAAGGATTTTGACCTAAGAACACACGACTATATTTCACCTACTCCACTCACACATTGGATTTATGAAAAAAATGATGAGAGAACATTATTACCTATATTAACCACATTTTAGTCATTATATCAGCGAGCTATATCCTTGAACCACCCATGTACTCCTTTTTTCTGGAGCTTGCCTCTATGGTTGCCACCAAGGAGAGGAGATATCAATCAAAAGCTCAAGGAAATGAAGAGAATAAGAAGGCTTCATGATCCATGTCCCTCACCCTTACATGCTATCAACTCACAAAGTTTGATTCTCTTTTGTACTCACCATAAGGATGGGATGGAGAAGAAGTAGAAAGGATGCAAGGAATTTCTCATAATCATATACACACTCTCATTGTTAAGGCAATAGAGTAGTAAGAAAATAAGGAGCCAAAGTTTGCACATAGATGAATGGATTAATCCATTAGCTTATATATCTCTTTTATACATAAATTCTAGGGTTAGGATCTCCACACCCCCCTTGGGTATCCATCCCCTTTTTTGACAATATCACCATATATACCTCCTCTTTTATGCAACTACATATTAGTATTAATCTAAAAATTGATTAATTCAAGTTATAAACTCATGGTTCCATTTGATTAATACAATTTGCATGGGAGGGAGCTTGGCTCTAGATGAAACATCAAATGAATTTTACAATAAGCATTTTCTTTTCAAACATTGGGTTTCTCAAAGCATCTTTCAATGTAGTTATCCTTAATAATCTATGAATGGATGATCTAAGCTTATCCTCTCTTAGGTTTTCATTTTAAGAGACCATGCATGCTTTCATACGTCACTTCCATTGGCCATATTCATTTTCAACTCATTAATTATCTTTCTCCTTTGTTTTTTCTCCTATGTCAACTTCCCATTGATTTTTAAGGTCATCAAATTGAAATTACCTCCTCATACATGATGCTAATATCATAAATAATATCTTTCATTTGGATGATTAGATTCTTTTTTTGAGTTATTAGTTCACTTAGGTCCTTACTTGTCTTATGGGAGTAGGGCTTATTAGGGGCATTTGAGAGTAAGGGTATATGTTAGGGCTTGAATTATCACCTTATGACCTTAATATTTTTTCTTATGTATGTTATGAAGTAAATCAGTCCATAAACTTCAGTAGAAAAATGGTTGTCTTGATGTGACCAATCATGGATCATGTCTTTTGGAATCTTTGTTGATAATGATATTATTCATCAAGATAGCACCTATTCATGGCTATTCATGATGTAACCTAAAATTGGGTGTTATTTTCATGAAGATTAAGTGTCATTTTTGTCAATTTTATTATCAACAAATATGTAGCTTGAAATATGGACCTTTTTCTACATTCAGGTTGTGCCTTTATGTTGGCTATTATTCTGGTTTATGATGTTTGATATGATAGCCCAATATACTTTGGCAACCCTAGGCTAGTTTGGAGCACTATATGTCCATGATTTAGGCATTAGGATTGGAAGAAAGAAACCTATAGGAATAGCCTATGGAAGTGTAAGACTATAATGGAAATTATATAATTTAAAGCACCTGTGTGGGACATCATTTATGTCTATCCAATACCCTCATCATGGGGATTTGATTATCATAAGGGCTTGAGAAAGACAATGGAGGGAGCATTTAAGGAGCGACCGACATTCAACATTTCCTACATGTGAAAATCTTGAAGATCAAGTGGAAGAAAGGGTGTTGAAGAGTGGCCACAGAGGAGGATGTGCCATCCATAAGTGCATTAGGAGAGAATGTTGATCCTAAGCCTACAATTGATGTCCAAACTCCTCCTGACTATGGGAAGAATCTAATATGTCATTGTGATAAGTACTCTTCTCTTTGTCCCTCCTACACAAAGATTATTAGAATTGGAAAAAGTAAAATGTCTCAACCACCACCATTTAAAGATCCCAAAGTTTAGGCATCTAAATTTTGAGGAGGAAAGGAAGATCTTGATGCAAAGTTTCTTAATTTGAGACAAGATAGAAAGCCAATTGATTTGGCCAAATTTATGGCAATTCGATTAACAAGAAATAGTTTGTAGCCACACTTTAGGATAAGGCAATGGACTAGTTTAGTAGCTATAGCTTGGTTAGTTTCCAAACTTATGATGCACTTAAGAATGATTTTTTGGAAAGGTCCTAGAAAGACAAAACTTTAGTGAGGAAAATCATGAATATGGATTAGAAGGATATGTTTTTGGAAGGCTATACTCAACAATTTAACAATTTAGTGAAGCATCTTGCTAGTAGATGGACCATCTCAAGAATGCAGATTTATTATTCTATTAAGGGTTTGAAGAGTAAGATGGGGTGGTCTATTTCTAATGTGGAGTTGTAGCCTAATGATACTACTTTGGAAACTTTGGTTAAGGTTTTTGTAAGAGTGGAAAGAAGACTTGTGGCATTGGATGGCCTAATAGATGAAAGAATGAGGATTCTTTAAACTCAAAGGAGGATTTTGAGTCAAATACTAAAATTAAAAGGGAAGTGGGTAGTTCAAAAAGTTTGAAGATGAATCAAGTGACTCAAATGATTATAGTAAGAGGAAACATAAGAGGAAGAGGCAAACAGGTTCAAATAAGGACTAAAAAAGAGTAAAAAGTAGAGGAAGGACAAAGAAAGCAAGAGGACTATAAATGGTAAGCTAGATCAAATCATCAAGAAAATACTTAAGGACTTGGGATTATTTGATAAACAAAGGAAGGAAAAGTTTTGTGAAATATGTTAGAGGAATGCTCATGAAATAAGGGGATGCTATTATAATCCTAATGTTCAAGTGGCCTAGCAACAAGTACATGTTATGTAGCCTAGGGTGAGACTATAGTAACTCGCTAGAGTGAATCAAATTAACTAAAGAAGTATGTTGGCCCTAAAATTCAAGTTCTTGAAGAACTGCCTCCCCTTATGAAGATGGTTTGATCATTTATGAGAACCTGAATTTAAGATTGTTAGCAAGCAATAGAAGGTTCTAAGGAACTGAATTCTTGTGGATTATCTCATTAAGTGGAAGGGTTTGCCTATGGAAGAGTCTTCTTGGTAGCATGCTTCATATTTGGAACAATTTCCATGGCTTCTTCAAGAGGATACGTCATTCATTGAGTGTCAAGATTGTGGGAGAGAAGGAAGGAGTCTCACTTGTAGCTTTCTTGCTTGCACAATGGGGGAATACACACAAGGGTGGAGGCTGAAAACAGTTTTCCTCTTCTTAGTTGTGGAAGCCAAAAGAACTCAAGTACAAGGAAATAGAAGAACCCTAGATATGGGTCTCAAACCAAACTCAACTAACTAAGGTGGCATACTAACTGAGCCACGAACTAGAGTAGATAAGGATAGCTACCATGTAGCTATTATTCAGGGGCGGTGTACCAACCGCATCTACAACTGACAAGTCGGTGACATAAATGCACAACGGTCACCCTGGCGTATCACGAGTGGAGCTCGATATCTCAACACTCCCCCCCGAGCTCAATCCCAAATCCTGCACACCAAGTAGGTCTCTGAAATTGCGCAGCTTCTCTGCGCCCAATGCCTTCGTGAATATGTCAGCTACCTGATCCTCTGTGCTGACATAAACTAGATCAATAAGACCTAGTAAAACCCTCTCTCGCACATAGTGATAATGCACCTCAATGTGCTTTGTTCTAGCATGATAGACTGGGTTATTTGCCAAGTGTATACTGCTCATGTTGTCACAATAAATGACAACTGGCCCATCTGTAGGCTGATGCATATCATAAAGTAGCTTATGCAACCAAGCTACCTCACATGCAGCCATTGCTGCACCCCTGTACTCAGCCTCTGTGCTGGATAAGGCAACTGTAGGCTGTTTCTTGCTGCTCCAAGTGACTGCAGCACTCCCAAAAGAGAACACATATCCACTGGTAGATCGTCTATCAGAAATACTACCAGCCCAATCAGCATCAGTGTATCCATGCAGCTGTATCTGAACCCCAGTCTCATAAAATAGTCCATACTGCAATGTGGACTTCACATACCTAAGTATGCGTCTAGCCGCATCCAAATGCGGTTTCCTTGGAGCCTGCATAAACTGACTTACCAATCCAACAGCATAGCTCAAATCTGGCCTGGTAATAGTCATATAAATCAAACTTCCTACTATGCGTCTGTACATAGTAGGGTCTTCCAAAAGCTCACCTGTATCTGTGCTCAGCTTCACATTCTGCTCCAAAGGAACTGAAATAGGCTTACAGCCTGTCATCCCATATTTGGACAGCATGTCCAATCCATACTGCCTCTACAAGAGCTGTATCCCACTTGGTGATCTGATCACCTCAATGCCCAAGAAATAACGTAGCTCTCCCAAATCCTTCATCTCAAACTTCTGCTTCAATAGCATTTTCACATGAAGGATATCTTCATCACTGTCACCTGTCATAATCAGATCATCAACATAAATGACAAGTAGCATAATACCTTTCTCTGTTTTTCTCACATAAAGTGAGAAATCTGCCTTGGAAATCTGAAAGCCAATAGTGACAAGATACTGTCCTATCTTGTCAGACCATGCTCTAGGTGCTTGCTTCAAGCCATACAAGGCTTTCTTCAACCTGCAAACAAACTCAGGATGAACAGCATGCACATAACCTGGTGGCTGCTCCATATAGACCTCTTCTTGCAAATCACCATGCAAGAAGGCATTCTTTACATCCATCTGATGTAAAGACCATCCCTTTGATGCAGCCATAGCAATGACTGCTCTTACAGTTGCCATCCTTGCAACTAGACTGAATGTTTCTTCATAGTCAATGCCATATGTTTGTGCATACCCCTTGACTACTAATCTTGCCTTGTATCTGTTCACAGAACCATCTGCATTGTGTTTCACCTTATAAACCCACTTACAGCCAATTGCATTCTTACCTTTAGGCAAAGGTACTAACTCCCATGTAGCATTTGCTTCCAAGGCATCCATTTCTTCATCCATGGCTTTCTCCCATTTTTCTTTTCCCATGGCTTGCTCAAAAGAAGTGGGTTCTGGTTCCTGTATCACCTTGACCATATATGCATAGTGAATGGCTGTAAATCCATCATATTTCAGCCTATCCACAGGATACCTAACTCTGGTAGACCTGCGCAAAGTGGGTTCACTCCCAGGTGCTCTCAAAACATCCCTGGTCTTCCTTACTCCAGGTGTAACAATAGAAGGAATACCCAACTCATCATCAATGCTCTGTTCTGAGCCACTGGATTCACCATCCAAAAACAACATCTCTGCTCACTGTAAACTTACGAGTAGAAGGGTTATAGCATCTATACCCTTTTTGCTGCAGAGAGTAACCAATAAAGATGCACTTCTCAGCTTTTGGATCCAACTTGGATGTCAACTCATCTGGCACATGTACATAGGCAATGCAACCAAAAATTTTCAAATGAGAAATATCTGGTTTCCTACCAGTATACCTCTCCTCTGGAGTCATTCCATGTATTGCTGCAGTGGGAGTCCTGTTCATTATGTAGACTGCTGTAGCAACTGCTTCAGCCCAATAAAAATCTGGTAGGTCTTTTTCATTAAGCATGGCACGAGATACCTCTCCAATATGCCTGTTTTTTCTTTCTGCAATTCCATTTTGCTGTGGGGTATGACTGCATGAATATTGCTGCTTTATGCCATGCTCCTGCAAGAACCTTGCAAACTCATTTGAGAGGTACTCTCCCCCTCCATCTGACCTTAGGCATTTTACTTGCAGGCCTGTTTCTTTTTCAACCATAGCTTTAAGAGTTTTGAAATGCCCAAAAACTTCACTTTTCTTTTTCATAAAATACACCCAAACTTTTCTGCTATAGTCATCAATAAAACTGACAAAATAATGACAGCCTCCAAGGGATGCAGCTTTAGTAGTCCACACATCAGAGTGGATTAATTCCAATGGCTTCTTACTCTCTTGAACATGTCTAGGAAATGGTTTCCTTGCCTGTTTTCCAAACTGACAGGCTTCACATACCTTATGCATTTCTGCAACCTTGAATTTAGGCAATCCTGCAACAATGTTTTGGACCTGCATTGATTTAAGTCGCTGTACATTAACATGACCAATGCGTTTATGCCAGATATCAATATCTGCAACTACACCGGTCCCATGTGCAAACATTGCTGCACTCAATTCAGACATGTCTGCATCCAATGTAAACATTCTGCCCTTCTTCTTTCCTTTTGCTATCAAGCGACCTTTATTTTTCATATCCTCAACAAAGCATCCATGAGGATTAAATCTGACCTGCAAGCCCTGCTCAACCATCAGCTTCCTCCTCCACCCTTCTTTGCCTCTCTTCTTCTGCCCTCCTTGATTCTTCTCTAATTCTTTCGAGTTCTTACTCTTCCTTTTTCCTTCGTTCCTTCTCCACCCTCCTTGACTCTCCTTGAGCCCTCTTCATCTCGGCTCGCTCTTGTTTGCTTAGTCTTTCTTCCTTCTTCTTCTAGCTCTTGTCAGTCTTTTTTTGCTTCCGTGGTTTAGCCGCTTGAGTGGGTGGTACCTCCGGCTCTCCTTTGTCGCTTATTGTGTTTTCACTTGAGCCTTCTTCCTCGTGGTGAGGTGAGGTGAGGTGCACAGCTTGCTCTTCATCTACGCCGGCATCCTTGATAGCCTCATCGATGATTGCTGTCAGGACACCTCCGTATCTGATTGTAGAGGCTTTATTGTGGATCGTGCAGTAGAGGAAGGAGACTCCCCACCAGCAGGTGTTGCGGCGGCTAGAGCCAGGAGCGTGGCTGAACTCTTGACAGTTTTTTGAACAAAGCCGTTCCAATCCACCTCCTCTGGAACTCCTGCCATGATGCTTTCTAGCAATAGCACCCCGATTCTGTTCATTAAAGCATTGTATCTGTGTCCTGAGAAAAGAGCATGGACCATTTTAGCTTGCATCCTTGTTGCGGGGTCTAGAATATCAGCCAAATTGATTCCATCCACCGTGTGCACGTCCTCTTTTTTGACTCCCATCATAGCATACATATCTCTCTTTGGGTGCCTCTCCTTCTTGGACACGGGCCTCAGGGCTTTCTCGACAATAGTTGCATTAAGGGGCACTTGCACCCTTCTCCCCTGGTCACCATTCCTTACTATGACCGTGTCACATCTCCTACCTTCATCAAAGCTCCTTAAGAAGTTAGTGCACATGTTGTAATCCATAGCTTGTCCGACCTTTTCCACATACTTTCAAAGGTTGCATTTGTCCACCAACTCCTTCACTGCCGGCTCTTCCAGGATGGCTTCATCTAAATTCATGGTATGTTTGAATGTGAACTGGCTGAATCCACGTGTCTCAACACTGGTTCCATACTTTGTCAGCTCCTCTTCAGTGAATGGGAGTTTACCCTGTCATGCCATGGTAGGTGCCTGTCATCACATCATGCCAACATTAGAGTTATGAATTGACTCATCACTAACAAAAACCCAAGAAAGAATGCGTGTGACAATTTTCCGTGTTGATTCACATGCATGAAACTTAGAAATAATTCAAAAGCAACATCTATTTCCTCCTTGCATTATTTTCTATTTGAATTCAATTGATCATTTTCATCCATTATACATCTTGCTACATCACTTTGCTTCCCCCCCCCCAGGATTAGAAAGGGGAGAAGGAGAGCTCGCATGAACTTTGTGGGGTGAGTTACTTGGCCAACAGCCATGTATAGAGGTTAGGGTTATATTCAAGCTGGGCATGAAGATCAAGTTCGCATGGCCGTATGGAAGCTTGGGTGATATAGGTCAAGACATCATGAAAGATGTCTCCGGAGTTGAGCCGACTAGCAACGTGCAACTCCTCTTCCGTGAGGAATTGGTCAATGTAAGGGTAGGCTAACACCTGGTCATCTAAGTGTATGTTGTGTGTAATAGCCAAAACCCTAAACGAAAGAGGTGCCACATAAGTAGGGTCGTGTTCAATTGTTTTGATCGCCCTTCTTTGCTCGGCATTGGTCATGATATGGCAGCCTTTTTTCTCCCATTGGAGTCACAAGGCATACCACAGTTGTAAGAACAAAGAAGTAGAGCTGGCAAGCTACGTGAGCTCCTCCAGTCCTTGTTCAGGTGTAGAGCAAGCAGGCTTGCGGTATGAGGTAATTAGTCTTCTGAGAACGACTTGCTCCTTTGAGGTTTCTCCATTAGCGATTAATTTGGCGGAAATTTTGGGAAATTTGACGGTCATAAACTCATAGTCTTCCCAAGTGCATGGCAACACACAAACATCAGAAGCAAGGGGTTCATCAAGAAGTCCTAAGTCAAGCCTCTCATAGCTCCTAGCAAATGTGGTGAAGGTGTTATCTAACTCCTTGATGCATGTCACTACGTCATCTGCCGAGGTCTCAGCAAGATCTCTGGCCACTGAAAGGAAAGATCGTCTTTCATATAAAGGCCTAAGACCTGCTGGTGGTGATGGTGCAATTGGGCTGGACAGTGGTGACTCCATTGATGGCGTCACAGATGGGACTTTGCACTCAGGAGCACTTTGAGATGCTGCAGGGGGCTCCAATGGCATAGGAGGTGTGATGCATTCTATCTGAGCCAGCATGGGGGTGCTCAACTGCTCTGACTTGGATAATGCAGGGGCATTTAGTTTAGGATGATAAATGTGTTGGGATTCATTAATCACAACCGATACTAGTCCAGCTTGCTTTGCAGCCTAGTCTCTGTATGCGCAAGCCTCTCTAGCTAGAGTGAGGTTGCTTAGAGTTGAGCCTCTTGAATGTCCACTTTTAGGCACCTATATCCAGGGGTTGCCCTCATAGTATCCTTGTGCTCGCAAGAGATCTTTGGGGATCCAGTGCGACGTGGTAGTGTGCCTATGTCGATAGCATCTGAACTGCCTCTTAGGCTGTGACTGATAGTTTTTGCATTTAGAAGCACGTTTTCGCAGTTTACAAGGAGGTGGCCCTTATCGTTTGGGCACCCATATGAGTGTGGACTCTTTGGCCTTGTGAATGGCCTTGGTGGGCTTGGTTCTAGCAGTTTGAGCATGGGGTGAGATATGACAGCCCTTCTCCCTAGGCTTGGTCATGGGCATGGTCGTAGGGGTCTCTATCGGTGACTTTGCAATTGTGGAAGGATCAAGATAACCCTTGCTTAAAGTAGTCACCATGTGCACATTGCCTATAGCAAGATGGATGTGATCTAGGTTATAGTCCACATTGCAGTTCATCTGCTTTTTCAAAGTGTGACCTAGTAGTGACTTATTACCGGCCCCTTTAGTGTTTGGCAATGCATAAAAGAAGACTAGTACACTTTCAGACTCGATAGAGACGGCCACTTTGCATTTTCCTAAGAGTAAGTGTTGCCCCCAAATGGGCTGAGTTTAGCGTTTGTAGGCTATAATTTAGGTTGACCAATGTGTGTCCAATGGTCATGCGTCAAGATATTATAGTCGGCACCTTCGTCGATCAAGGCATCAAAAGAATACATCCATTCTACAGTGACCATGATTCGTAGGTAGGCGGATGCCACTACTTCTTCATCTTGATCTGTCAGTTCGGTAATAGTGGCCACGCAGATGTTGACTGTCAAGAATCGCGTGGTGGGGGGAGTTGCTCAAGATGCTGTGCCGAACACACACAGAATGCACAAGGAGAAGCTCACTCAAGGGAAAAGAAGAGAGATGGAGGCCAAAACGTTTTCTTGCTGATTTCTTCTTCTTCTTCCACACTCTTTACAATGTACACAAAGTATAGATAAGATGCAACATAAAGGAAAGTGGCCTACTAAGTCAAACAATGCATAACCGACGTGCTAAGTGTAGACGTGTGGACCCATCTAACCAGGCGGTCCATCATCAATGTCTGCATGTGTTGAGCTTGTCATCTCAACACTCCCCCTCAAGCTCAACTGCATCTCTGCAACTCCAAGTAAGCTTCGAAACTTTTGAAGCTTCTCTGTACCCAATGCCTTCGTGAAGATGTCAGCTATCCAAGGTTCCTAGCCAACTGTATACTGCTCATGTTGTCGCAATAAATGACAACTGGGCCTTCCACCTGCACATCCAAATCAGCCAATAACTTTTGCAGCCATACTACCTCACATGCTGCAACAGCAGCACCTCTATACTCAGCCTCTGTACTCGACAAAGCAACTGTAGATTGCTTTTTGCTGCTCCAAGCAACTGTTGCACTACCAAGAGAGAACATGTATCCACTGGTAGATCTTCTATCAAACATACTACCATCCCAATCTGCATCTGTGTATCCAAACACCTGTACATCTATACCTACCTCATAGAAAAGTCCATAATGTAATGTGGACTTTACATATCTCAATATGCGTCTGACTGCATCCAAGTGTGGCTTTCTAGGTACTTGCATAAACTGACTCACAAGACCAACAGCGTAGCTCAAGTCTGGCCTTGTAATGGTCATGTAGATCAAACTCCCCACTATCCTCCTGAACATAGTAGGGTCTTCTATCTCATCCCCAACATCAGCACTCAACTTTACATTCTGCTCCAACGGAACTGAAAGTGGTTTGCATGCTGTCATACCATACTTGGACAACATATCCAAGCCATACTGTCTTTGGGACAGCCATATACCATCATCACATCTGATCACCTCAATGCCAAGTACCTTAGCTCACCTAGATCCTTCATCTCAAACTTCATCTTCAAACAGCCCTTGACTTCAGCAATCCTACTATCACTATCACCTGTAATAATCAAGTCATCCACATAGATGACTATGATGACCAAACCTGCATCTCCCTTTCTCACATAAAGTGAGTGATCAGCATCAGAAACATAAAAACCAATATTGACAAGGTACTCTCTAATCTTGTCAGACCATGCTCTAGGTGCTTGCTTGAGCCCATAGAGTGCCTTCTTCAACCTACACACATACGTGGGATGCTCTAAATCTTCATAACCTGCTGGCTGATCCATATACACTTCTTCCTGCAAATCACCATGCAAGAAGGCATTCTTTACATCCATTTATTGCAACCTCCAACCTTTGGCTGCTGCCAAAGCAATCACACATCTGATAGTTGCCATCCTAGCAACTGGACTGAAGGTTTCATCATAATCTATGCCATATGTTTGGGCATAGCCTTTTGCAACCAGCCTAGCTTTGTACCTGCTAATAGAATCATCTGCATTGTGCTTAATCTTATAAACCCATTTACATCCAATAGCTTTCTTTCCCTTTGGCAATGATACTAGATCCCAAGTCTTATTGGCCTCTAATGCAGCCATCTCCTCATCCATTGCTGCATCCCAATGAGCATGATCAACAGCCTCCTCAAAACATGTGGGCTCAACAACCTCAACTAGTTTCACCATATAAGCATAATGGTGAGCTGCATAACCTTCAAAACCAAATCTTTTAACAGGGTATCTCACCCTGCTAGACCTGCGTACCACTGGATCACTCAATGGAGTCTTTGCATTAACGTGTGCTCTCTGCACACCTGGAGTCCTCACTGAAGGAATGCCAAGCTCATCATCCAAGCTCTCTGAGCCACTGGAGTCTCCATCAAGAACTGCATCAATGCCTTCTGACACTTTACTCTTTCCTTTGTCTTTACCTGTAGTGCTACTAGATGCACCTGAAGATGTAGAGGTACTCCTTAGTCTCCCAGACCAAGGACTACTAGATGATGTCTCTGGTCCACTAAGAGTCCGTGATTCTTGCTTTTCAGCCTACACATGAGTATCATGATCATCATCAACATCCAATGCATCACTACTAGATGCATACCAACTGCTCATTTCATCAAAGATGACATCCCTGCTCACTCTGAACTTACATGTGGCAAGGTTGTAACAACGATACCCTTTCTGCTCTAAAGAGTATCCAATAAAGATACACTTTTCAGCCTTTGGATCCAGTTTCCTCCGCAACTCATCTGGCACATGAACATACGCAATGCAGCCAAACACTTTTAAGTGTGAAACATCAAGCTTCTTACCTGTAAAACATTCTTCAGGGGTCATACCATGAACTGCAGCTGTGGGAGTTCTGTTCATAATATAAACAGTAGTATGAACAGCCTCAGACCAAAAATGCTTAGGCATATTCTTTTCAGCCATCAAGGCACGTGCAACTTCTACAATATGCCTCTTTTTCCTTTCTGCAACCCCATTTTGTTGTGGGGTATACCTGCATGTGAACTGTCTCTTTATCCCATGAGACCTCAGAAAATCATTGAACTCATTTGAGAGGTACTCTCCCCCTCCATCTGACCTCAAGCACTTTACTTTCAAGCCTGTTTCTCTTTCAACTGCAGCCTTGAAAGTTCTAAAGTGCTCAAACGCTTTACTCTTTTCCTTCATAAAATATACCCACATCTTTCTAGAACAATCATCAATGAATGTGACAAAGTATGAACTTCCTCCAAGAGATACATTTTGTGTAGGCCCCCAAATGTCTGTATGCACAACATCAAGGATATTTCTGCTTACATCTCTATCATGTGAAAAAGGTTGTCTTGCTTGCTTACCAAACTGACATGCTTCACATACCTTCTGAAATTCTGCAACTCTAAATGTAGGCAAACCTGTAACCAACCCTTTGGACTGCATTAATTTCAGCCTTTGTACATTTGCATGTCCAATGCGTTTGTGTCAAATTTCAATGTCTGCAACAACACCTTTTCCTTTGGCATACATAGCAGCATTCATAGTAGGAATTCCAGCGTCCAGAGTAAACATACGTCCAACTCTACTTACCTTTGCTACCAACCTGCACTTGTCATTGAAATCTTCTACAAAGCAGCCCTTTGCATTAAATCTGACTTGCAGCCCTTGCTCTACCATTTGACCAACTGACACCAAGTTCTTTGTAATAGATGGCACATGTAATACATCTGAAAGACTCTTTGTCTTACCATCATGCAAGGACAAAGGAACTTTTCCAATGTGTGAAATTGGGTGGCATGAGCCATCACCCGTCTGCACATAACCTGCATTCTGCAAATTCTGCATCTCTCCAAACCATTCTGCATGGCTGGTCATATGATTGGATGCACCTGAATCAACATACCAAACATCATCATGTGCTCCCTTTCCTGTAACAGCATTCAGCATATGATGCATAACAAACAGACGTTCATTTTTGTCTTCATTCTATCGTGAAGACGATGCATAGTTTCCTTGCTACAACTTACCACTACAGATATCATCTTTCTTAGCATAACATTGGGCTGCAATATGACCTGTTTTGCCACAGTAGTGGCACACAATACCAGAGTTGTTAGAACCTTTGTTCTGCCATCCACCTCTTCCTCTAAAGCTCCCCCTGCCTCTAAAGTTACCACGACCACCTGAAACCTGCATATCGCCAAATTGCTGATTCAATCTATTTTGCTGGTTGTCACTACCACGTCCTGTACCACGGCCTCTTGAAGAGAACCTGCCACGTCCCCTTCCTAAACTAGAGTAGAAAGCTTGGACCTGTTCACCGCTTCTTTCAGATGTCTCACTCTGCATGTTGATCTCTTCAGTGATCATAAGGGAGACCAACTCATCGAAATCTAGAAATGGCTTTCTAACATATACGGAAGTTACAAAAGACTTCCAAGCCTTTTCATTGTTAAGTCCACCCAAGGTAGACGACACCAAATCATCATCATCGGGCATTGCATCAATTGCTGCCAAGGCATCTGCAATGCTCCTTACCTTCAATGCATACTCATTGATAGACATCTTCCCTTTCTTCAATGTATTCAACTCTTGCTTGAGTTGAATCTTTCGTGCCTTTGTATTTACAGAAAACATACTTTCAAGTATGGTCCAAGCTACATATGCATTCTCTGCATTTCTAATGTGTCCCAGCATATTATTGTCAATTACTGCAGACAACCAATACATGACCTTTTTATCCTTTGCATTCCATTCCTTCCGTGCCTTTGTCTCTTCTGTAGTTGGAGGATCACTCACCTCCGGCTCCTTTTCTTCACCTGAAACGAACTCGTAGAGGCCTTTTCCAATAAGAAAGTTCGTGACACGGAACTTCCATGAAGGGTAGTTGTTCTTGTCGAGCTTCTCAATGATGGGGCTTCCACTATTCTCTACCATTATCACAAGAATAATACCAAACAGCAAGCAAATCTTCTGCAGCCCCCTTGACCTCTAGTGCACAGCAATACACCAGACAGCCTTTTTCACTTTCTGCTCAACAATACATGCAATCTGCAACCAGTTTGCAAATAAACCTTGTATGTACTCACTGGTAAACACCTTTGATCTTACAGATCTGAAATTTGTAACCTGCGCACCCACTTTCGGTCGATACAACCGAAGTCATAGCGTACCCTGAAACTGTTGTCCGCAACCTTGCGGCTCTAAAACGGGCCCTGAAACAGCCTCAAATGCCCAAAATAACTGCGGGCAAGACCTAAAGGGCTTATCTGTAGAATATACAATGCTCTTCGCGCACACCAAATCTCACTGCAATCTGAGATTTCTGCTCTGCCCTGCTTCCAGTGCCTCCACAGGCACTATCCAAGAGAAAGAGCGGAAGGATGGGAGAGCTTCTTACCCGTGGCTTGCTTTCTCGAACCTTGCTTCTTCTCCTTTGCTTCAACCTTCGAAATCAGTCTCTCTCAGTGGTGCGGCTCTGATACTATGTCAAGAATCGCGTGGTGGGGGGAGTTGCTCAAGATGCTGTGCCGAACACACACAGAATGCACAAGGAGAAGCTCATTCAAGGGACAAGAAGAGAGATGGAGGCCAAAACGTTTTCTTGCTAATTTCTTCTTCTTCTTCCACACTCTTTACAATGTACACAAAGTATAGATAAGATGCAACATAAAAGGAAAGTGGCCTACTAAGTCAAACAATGCATAACCGACTACACTAGTCGACTGGCGCTATAACTATGCCAGCTGTAAATAGGTGTAACAACCTGAATATAATAAGTAATGAGTCAGTGGCCATGTGAGAGTCATAATGACCACTGATGTGCTAAGTGTAGACGTGTGGACCCATCTAACCAGGCGATCCATCATCAATGTCCGCATGTGTTGAGCTTGTCATCTCAACATTGACAGGGGCTTCAAGTATAGGTGGCTTGTGCAATGGATGGGAAGGAGGATAGTATTTTTTCATGCGACTGCCATTAAAGAAGCCTATTCCTTCACCTTCGAGCATCCCCAACTCAACATTTCCTGTTCTACTAATTGTAAGTACTCGAAAAGGTCCTAGTCCTCGAAATTTCATTTTCTGTCTGTGACCCTTCACAGATTATAGTAGAATGAGATCCCCCTGATTAAAGTTACGTTGTTTGACATGCTTGTCAAACCACATCTTTCGTCGTGCCTTCTCAGAAATCAGAGCATGGGTGGCTAAGAGTCGAGTCTCCGTGAGACGCTCTAACTCCACTAAGTGGTTGGTCCAAGCCTCTCATCCCTCCCAACGCTCCTGGGCTGCTACCCTTAAGCTAGGAACAAAGAACTCTAAGGGTAGAATGGCCTCCGTTCCATAAGTTAGCCTAAAGGGTGTCTGTCCTATAGCCGCTTTATAAGCTGTACGATAGGCCCACAAGGCCGCCATTAATTTGTTATCCCAATCACTTCGTGATGTGGATACTATTTTAGTAAGCACGTTGACTAGGATTTTATTCGTGGATTCTGCTTGGCCATTTGCTTAAGGGTAGTAGGGCGAGGATCTTCTATGAATGATCAGGAAGGTGGGATATCACTTCATTAATGAAGTGCGTGCCCTGATCACTTACTAGTTCAATTGGACAACCAAAATGTGAAAGGACCTGCTCCCACAAGAACTTCGCAGTGGTTCTAGCGTCGTTATTCCTAGTGGCTCTTGCCTGTAGCGTGCCTGGGAATACTGTGCCACAGGACTGATAGGTCCAATGAATTCAATGCCCCATTTTTCGAAGGGCTCTCGTGCTATTACGGGGGTCAACTCCATCTTATCCTTATGCACGGGCACCTTAGTCCTCTGGCACTCATCGCAGTGTTTTACAAATCTAGCAGTATCACAAAATAGGGTGGGCCACCATAGTTGGGACTGTAGCACCTTACGATCTAATGTATCCCCACTAAAGTGTCCTCCAGCTATTCCACCATGCGATTCTCTCAATACATCATGCATCTCGTGCTCACACACACATCTACGCAACAAATTGTCTTGTCCTAGCCTATAGAGTTGGCTGGAGATCAGTTGGTATGGCTAGATCTTTAAGATAATTCTCCTTAGCCTGGCTTTCTCAATAGGTCTCTCAGGCAGACCATTCTCTAGCACTTGAACTACATCATCGGCCCAATATGGCGTCAGATCGGCCCTAAACAAATCTCTTTCGCTAAACATGCCAAAGAGATGAGCGTCCAGTAGGTCATCAGGTATGCCTTGTCTAGCAGATTCTCTTGTGGGTATGTGGGACATGTGATCAGCCATGTAGTGATGCTTTCCCTTACGTACAACCACAAAAAAATCAAATTCCAACAAGAGAAGTAACCATCTAGCTATGCGACCTGTAGCGCACGGCTTGTTCACAAGATAAAGCAAGGCTTGATGGTCAACGAAAAAGACGAATAGTGTGGCCAACAGATAATGCCTAAATTTCTTTACAGCAAACACCATGGCTAACCCTTTCCTTTTTGTAGTGGAATAGTTCATCTCCGTTTTAGTGAGCTGCCTGCTGGCAAAACTCACGGGGTAATCTAGGTTATGCTCACTAGGCTAGCATAGAACAGCTCCAATAGCAAACTTAGAGGCATCTATGTGTACATGGAATGTTATGCTCTAGTTTGGGGTTCGTAAGATTGGTGCAATGGTGAGAGCCTTCTTCAAATCTTAATATGCATGCTGGCATTCCTCAGTCTACTTAAATATGATCAGCAGCTTGTATAATGGTCTAGCAATCAGTGCGTAATTCAGTACAAAGCGTCGATAGTATCCCATATGGCCGAACGCCCTTGTAGTTAATGGGTGGTGGTAGGTCGCCAATGACCCTGACTTTTGAGAAGTCGGTGGCAATGCCATTCCTTGATACTACATGCCCTAGGATACATCCGTGCTTCACCTAGAACTGGCACTTTAAGGGGTTCAACGAGAGGTTGTATAACTGACACCGTTCAAAGACAACTCTCAACTTTTCTAAGTGCTCGGTCCAACTAGAGTGTATGCATAAGTTGTCTACAAACACCTCTAGCTCGCGTCTAAGCATATCCTTGAAGATGGTGCACATTAATCGTTGGAAGGTTGCAGGTGCATTCATTAGCCCAAAGGGTATAATGATGAAGGCAGTCTTGTGCCTGTCGTCAGGGTGCACTTGCACTTGATTGTAGCCAGAGAAGCCATCCAAGAAGCTGTAGGCTTCTTTGCCTGCCACCCTCTCCAGCATGTGCTCGGTATACGGTAAGGGATAGTTGTCCCTCTTCATAGCGGCATTAACTTTCTTGTAATTCATTCACACTCTAATTTTACCATTCTTTTTCATAACGATCACTATAGGTGATACCCAATCCGTGTGCTCAATCTCATATATAAATCCCGCCTCCATGAGCTTATCGATTTCCTCCTTCACTGCATGGGTGTGTTTGGGATTCATAGGGTAAGGTCGTTGCTTTGTTGGCACTGCATCTGGAACCATTGGGATATTATGGGTCACAACCTTAGGATCGACTCCTTTAAGTTCCTCCAAGGACCAGGCAAACACGTTGACATACTCTCGTAGGAGAGCAACAAGTTTAGCCTCCTCATCCTTGGTCAAATCGTGAGCAATGAACACAAGTTGAGGCTTCTCGCTTTCCCCTACCAAGTTGACTTCCTTGACCTTGGCGGGTCCCTTAATTGGCTCACTGGTTTGCCCTTGTCTCTTTGCTCCTAGCAAAATCACCACTCTATCACCCTTCTTAAACTTTGTGAAGCTTTTGGGGAGATCCTGCGGCTTCTTTTGCCTCTGTGATTTTGAGTCCTTAGTTCACATCCTGGCCTCCTCCTTTAGCCATCTGCGCCTTAGGTGGACTAGCAAGTCCCCTTTGCTGCATCTGACCTTAGAGGGTTAGGGTATTTCGGGATCACACTCCATACTGACTTCTGACTCCAAGTTAAACTCATATCCCTCGCTTGAGGAAGGAGTTTTACCAGGGGGTCGTAATTCAATAGGTGTATCCATCTTAAGCACTAGAACTACCAATGGTTGTGCCACCCCTCCCTCCTCGTAATCCATGGCTCCTATGTGCTCCAACCAGGATCTATTGCACTCCATCCACATGACTCCTCTTTCATTACAGCCTGCCCTTTTCCTTCTAAACCTAGAGTCTGCCTTGATCTATTGGATCACTCTCCCTTCAGTGTCATATTCTATCATGTCTAACTCTTCTTTACTCTCATCACCAATAGAGCGGCAGTCCTCATACTCCTCATCATCAAAGTCTTGCCCCTCCGACTACTCGTCATCCCCCGGGTTTTCCTCTCCAATGTCCTTTTTGTCAGTGACTAAAGCCCAATTGTATAACAGGTTAAGATCGTGAATTTTGGTCCATTTCCACTCGAGCTTAGCCAAAAGATCACTTAGGGGTTTTAGATTGGCAACCATGTTGCCCTTCAGTTTATTGGTCATGCACTCCATGATTCCTTAAAGCTCGAGCTTATTGGTGGGGATATGGAATGAGACCGGTTTCCTTGGGTTACGCGAGCTTCCTACCATCATGCAGAGTGGCACAATGGGCTCCCTTACTGGCATGCTTGGGGATTTAGCAGATTGCCTATATAGCTCTTCCTCATCTGAGAACGGTAGGTCAATGGCTGCCAAGACATGCATCCAATACTACTCGTCCTTAGGGCAAGGAATGTACTTGGTCAATGATCCATAGGGTTTGCTTGCATGTGCATCACCTTTTAGCATGGTTGAGATAGCATCAAGGTCGGCTGGGATAGTCTTCCAGGTATCCATCTCAACCATTACCGCTTCTGTTCTATTCCCCAAGAAGATGAGATTGTTACCCCAATCTTCAATAACTCGTGCATTCCTCATCCAGGGTCGGCCTGGAAGTATGTCATAGTCCACTCCCTTCATGACAATGAAGTTCACAAAAAACTACACCCCTGCGACCACTGGCCAGTTCTTTAGGACCCCGAATGGTCTGACCTTCATTCCGTTGGCCAATGTGACATTGAACCTAGTCGTTTCCACAAGTGGGTTTCCACAAGTGGGTTCTCCCAGACTTGTAGAACTGTGTGGCTCAAGAAACTAACATCGGCCCCTATGTCTACGATTCCTTTTCGTGTTACATCCCCCAAGGCTAAGATAGGTAAGACTGCATGTAACTCAATGCCTTCCCAGAAAGCATTGACGTGTAGTAACCTTGGAACTGAGTGTAGCATTAGGCATGGAATCTGCACGACTGCATCCTACTCTTGCAAGTCAGCGGGAGTATGCTCCTCTTTTCCCTCCACCCAATACTTTATAATTCTTGCCATAAGGAAGGGTGATGCCAAAGCACATCTCCTAGGCTCACGGTTACTAGAGTGGTTACTAAAGTGGTGAGGAGGTTGCTAGGTGGTTGCCTTCCTCCTTGGTTGGCATTCTTTGGCCATATGTCTTGGTTAGCTTGCTGACATGCTTCTTCTTGGTCTTGCCTCTGTGGCATCTCACGTGGTATGGATACATTCCCCGATTGAGGTCGCGATGGTGAAACGGGTGTACCCACACTAGAGAGGTCTTCAATTTGGTCCTCCAGTATGGGCTCTACATCCTTAAGGTGTTCCTGTGAGCGTCCTTGACCCACTCCTTGACTTTGGCTATAGCCTCGAGTTGAGGTCTGGGGTGGAGGTATTCCCCTACCTTGGCACTCCCTAGTTCTGCTATCTTAGGAGCTGAGGTCTTTGTCTCTGCATCAGTGACCCTCTTTCTCGTCACTAGCATTGTAGCTTCCTCAATCTTAAGGGTAATCTTTGTGTCCCTTCTCTTTGCGTCCCTCCGACTTTTCTTTCCCAATGAGGTTGCATCCAGGTTACTTGGCCCAGGCAATGAGATGCCTGTTTGTTTTGTATGTGCTCGTGTCATGACATGTAGTGGAATGGGTGTATCCTCACTGCCAAAGGTCTCCACACCAAACAACCCCAAGGGTACTGAGGGCATCTTGGCAGAACTAGTTGATGGCTTCCATCTAGGATAGTCAGGAAATAGGTGTGTGATTCCACATTTGGTGCATCGAAGGTCAGCTTTGTCCTTGTTTGCATGTTTCCTTTCCAGGCAGCGTGATGAAATATGGCCCGGATGACCGCAAGTCCAGCATGAGATTAGATCTTGGCTTGGTCCTCCAAAGCCTCTGCCTCTTCCTCTGCCTAGCGCTATCACCGGTACTGGTTGGTAGTCCATCAGGGGACTAGATTGCCTTCCTCATCATAGGATATGTATGGGTTCACGTAGGTCTCCTCTTCAATAGGTTCTTCTACATAGTGAACGGGAGTGTCACGCGGTGGATGGGTTGCATAGGGCCCTGTTGGTCTGGGTATGCCTATTGGGTTCATATCTAGCCTAGGAATGGATGGTCTTGCGTCATTTGGTGCTGGAAGCGCCAACTGGGCTCCCTTGCCAAAGAGGTTAGGTGGCCTATTGCCTAAGTATGGAGGGTTGTATTGCTGCACATATGGGAATCTCCTTGGCAATCTACAATGTAATGCGTCATGACCGAATCTATCGCAATTTGAGCATGGCCTAGATCTAGGATCTTGGCACTCGGCTGGGAGGTGGTTACCACCACAGTGTATACACTACACATGCGACTACACAGGCTTCCTCATTTGTTCTTGCAATCATGCAAGCTCCATTCTTACCTCAGCCAGCTCCTGGCCTTGGTCAACACTCTTTCCCTTATCCCGTATGCTAGAGTTCTCTCTCTCTCTCTCTCTCTCTCCTGAAACTGTTGGCCACTCTGGAGCTCTCTGGCTTGTACTGTCCCGACTGGTGTTCCTCATGCTTCACTCCCTAAGCTGATTGTCCACCCTTATTGCCTCTTCAAAGACTCTAGCTAACACGTCTCGGTGTAGAGCGGAGTTACTAGCCAAAGCCTTGTAGAGCTCCTCGCTTTGAATTCCATTTATAAACACAGTAGACGTTAGGTCACTCGTTTGCAGGGATCCTCTTGAAGAGGCTATGCACATGAGTGACATAGTCCCTTATGTCTTCCTTTTTCCTCTGACTAACATTCATCAATCGAACGATGAGATTGTCAGAGTACCCTGCCTCAGAGAATCTCTTGATAAAGAATTCCTTAAGATGGGCAAAGTTCGTGCACTCAATTGCATCTAGACTAGTGTACCAAATTCTCCCCTTATCACCTAAGCACAGACTGAAAGCTTGAGAGCGTTGCGCAAGGTCCGTGAGACCGTTTGCTTCACAAACTTGTTCAAATTGCTCCACAAAGCTATATGGGTCATTGCTAGGTTCATACTTGTCTAGTTGCTTTGCTACGATAGGGATTTTAGATTCCCCCCTGCGTGACCCATAATCCCAAGAGTAATGTTGTGGCTAAGGCTGTTGCACTCTACTCAACGGACGTATTGTCCATGAGCTGTTTGGCTACGAGTTCACTCAACGATAAGTCAGCCTCTATTGCTCGTTCTCTCTCTGCATTTGGCCCTGCTTTGGTTGCACCAGCCAAGGCTAGCACAGGCCTCGTACATGTCTACATCTTGTTGGAGTTTTCTAGCCTTTTGCTCATGGTTATAGGTAATTATGCTCTCTAGCACCTTTCTAATCGCCTTTCTTTCCTCTTCTAGGTTTGCTACTACTTCCTCTACTGGTCTGCCTTGAACTACCATCCTAGTCAACAAGTCGTACTCATTGACTAACTCTTGCATGAAGACTGGGAATTCTCCCAAGTCCAGTCAGTCCTCTCCTTGTCCGCCTCGTGATCCTGACATTCCTCCCGCTTCCAGGTCCACAAGGTCATCGATCAATTTGAGTAGCTCCGGCAACGTTTGATCCTCTATGTTGTCGCTTTCTGGATCTTCGTGTTCTCTTAGGGTCCTACTGATGGGGCTCTCAGGCATCCTACTATGTTTTGGGATCTTCTCCTAATAATGGGTTCCTTGATGT